>NW_028270145.1:115602256-115753328 GCF_037043375.1 Chiloscyllium plagiosum
AGCCAGCCAATTTTGAATCCAAATCTCCCTGTATCCCATACTTCCTGACTCTATGAATGAGCCAACCATGGGAACCTTATCAAATGCCTTGCTGATGTCCATATACACCACATCCACTGCTCGACCGGTCTGGTCACCTCGTCACAGAACTCAATAAGATTTGTAAGGCATGACATGCCCCTCGAAGCCATGCTGACTGCCTTTAATCACACTATGCTTTGCCAAATAGTCATAAATCCTAGCCCTCAGAATTCTTTCCAATACTTTGCTGACCACAGACGCAAAACTGACTGGTCTGTAATTGCCAGGGATTTCCCTATTACCCACCTTGAAAAGAGGAACATTCACTTCCTTCCAATCCTCCAGTACGATTCTCGTGGAGAGTGAGGAAGCAAAAACCTTCACCAGTGGCTTAGCAACCTCCTTTCTTGGAGCAGCCTGGGATAAATCTGGTCTGGCCCTGGGAACTGATCAATCTTTGCTAAACTTTCCAGCACGTCAACTTCATCAATCTTGATCTGGTCAAGACTGTATCCCATCTCCTCAAAGTTCTCATTCACAACAAGGTCCCTTTCCTTAGTGAAAACCAAAACAAAAAACTCATTTAGGGCTTCCCCTATCTGCTCAGACTCCACGCACAAGTTCCCTCCGCTATCCCTGATCGGCCCTACCTTCTCCCTGGTCATTCTCTTATTCCTCACGTAGGAGTAGAATGCCTTTGGGTTCTCCCTAATCCTTCCTGCCAAGCCTTTGTGCTCCTTCCTGGCTCTCCTCTGTCCATTTCTGAGCTCCTTTCTAGCAAGCCTGTAATCCTCTAAAAAGGTGTGCTAGATCCTTGCTTCCTCCACCTTACGTAAGCTGCCTTCTTCCTTTTGACAAGAAGCTCCTCTGTTCTTGTTATCCAAGGTTCCTTAACCTTACCCCTTCTTACCTGTCTCAGAGGGACAAATGCATGCATCACTCGCAACAACTGCTCCTTAAACAGTCACCACATGTCTGCTGTTTCCTTTCTATGGAACAATTGCTCCCAGTCTGTACTTCCCATTTTACCAGACCAGCGAGGAGAGAAGGAGGAGGAGTGAAGAGAGGGCTGCCAGGAAGAGTGAGTTTTCTCACATAGAAAGGGACTTACCTCGGGAGTCAGGCCTCCGTTTTGCCAAAGTGGTGAGGAGTGAAGCTGCCGGGAAGGTAAGGGCTTAATTTATATTTGGGCAGTGGCTAAATACACGTGTAGTATCTCCCTCCCGGGCTCCCCACCTAACAGGAAGAAAAAGACCCTGTAAGGTAAGGCTTTTATTTCTTTTTCATTTATTTAAATGCATTGTTTGGTTTTAGTTAGATAAATATAAAGCTAAGCTTCCAATGGCAGGGGACCTCAGAGCGGTGCCATGTGACTCTTGCTTGATGTGGGAGCTTAGGAACGTGTCTGACGTTGCTGACTCTTACACTTGCAAGAAGTGTGTCCAGCTGCAGCTGTTGTTTGACCGCATGACGGCTCTGGAGCTGTGGATGGACTCACTGTGGAGCATCCGTGATGCTGGGGGGGTTGTGGATAGCACGTTTAGTGAACTGGTCATACCACAGGTTAGGATTGCTGAGGGACAGAGTGAATGGGTGACCAAAAGACAGAAGAAGAGTAGGAAGGCAGTGCAGGTGTCTCCTGCGGTCATCTCCCTCCAAAACAGGTGTACCGTTTTGGATACTGTTGGGGGAGATGGCACACCAGGGGAGGGCAGCAGTTGTAAAGATCATGGCACCGTGGCGGGCACTGCTGTTCAGGAGGGTGGGAAAAAGACTCGTAGGGCCATGGTCATAGGGGATTCTATTGTGAGGGGAGTAGATAGGCGGTTCTGTGGCCAAAAACGGGACTCCCGGAAGGTATGGTGCTGGGGTCAGGGATGTCACCGATCGGCTGCAGAGCATTCTAAAAGGGGAGGGTGAACAGCCAGTTGGCTTGGTGCATATAGGCATCAACGATATAAAGTAGAAAGCAAGAGGAGGTCCTGAAAGAAGAATTCAGGGAGCTAGGAGAGAAAAAAAGTTAAAGGGGAGGACCTCAAAAGGTAGTGATCTCGGGAATACTACCAGTGCAGAAATGAAAAAATAGGTAGGGTGAACACGTGGCTTGAGAGATGGTGCAGGAGGGAGGGGTTCAGATTTGTTGGACATTGGGACCGGTTCTGGGGAAGGTGGGACTATTACAAAATGGACGGTCTACATCTGAACCAGACTGAAACCAATGTCCTTGGGGGAGTTTTTGCTACTGCTGTTGGGGAAGTATTAAACTAATGTGGCAGGGGACTAGGAACCAGAAGAGAAATCATGTAGGCAGCGAGGTGGAGACTGCAGAGTGTAAAAATTATGAAGATAGCACTAATAAAGGGAAGAATAGGCAGAGAGCAGGTGAGTACAAAAGAACTGGTGGCCTGAAATACATTTACTTTAATGCAAGGAGTATAGTGTGTAAGGCAGATGAACTTAGGGCTTGGATTGGTGCCTGGGAGTCTGACATTATTGCCATCACAGAGACTTGGTTGAAGGAAGGGCATGATGATGAGGAACTGAATGTTCCAGGATATAGATGTTTAAGACAGGACAGGGAGAGAAGTAAAAGAGGGGGTGGAGTTGCATTGCTGGTCAGGGACGATATGACGGCTGTGCTAAAGGAGGACACTATGGCGATCTTGGGTAGTGAGGCCTTATGGGTGGAGCGGAGAAATGAGGTTCCAGTTATATTGTTGGGAGGCCGGGAATACAGCCCCAACAGTGAGCGTGAGGTAGAAGAATAAATAGGTAAACAGACTGTGAATAGATGTAGAGGCAATAGGGTACTGGTGATGGGAGATTTTAATTTTCCCAACATTGACTGGGATACACTTAGCGTCAGAGGTCTGGATGGAGTAGAATTTGTACGAAGTGTCCAGGAGTTTTCTAGAGCAGTATGTCAATAGTCTGACGAGGGAAGGGGCCATATTGGACCTGGTGCTGGGGAACGAGCCAGGACAGGTGGTAGAAGATGCGGTGGGGGATTTCTGTTGGAACAGTGACCACAATTCTGTAAGTTTTACGATACTTGTAGATAAAGAAGAGAGAGTGGTCCCAAGGAAACAGTACTAAACTGGGCCAAGGCCAATTATATCAAAATTAGGCAGGAGTTGGGAAATGTGGATTGGACACAGCTATTTGAAGGGAATCCACATTTGAGATGTGGGAGGCTTTCAAAGATCGGTTAAAGATAATGCAGGATAGGCATGTCCTGCTGAGAGCTTAAAAATGTGTTGCTGGAAATGCACAGCAGATCAGGCAGCATCAAAGGAACAGGAGAATCGATGTTTCTGGCATAAGCCCTCCAAGCCCTAAGTTCATCTGCCTTTCCTGAAGAAGGGCTTATGCCCGAAACGTCAATTCTCCTGTTCCTTTAATGCTGCCTGACCTGCTGTGCTTTTCCAGCGACACTTTAAGCTCTGATCTCCAGCATCTGCAGTCCTCACATTCTCCTATGTCCTGTTGAGAGCAAAGGATAGGAAGGGCAAGATTCGTGAACTGTGAATGACAGGAGAAATTGTACAACTAGCCAACAGGAAAAGGGAAGCATACATAAGGTCCAGGCAGCTGAGAACAGAACGGGCCCCGGAGGAATATCGGACGAGTAGGACAAGTCTTAACAAGGAATCAAGCGGGCTAAAAGGGGTCATGAAATAGCTTTAGCTAGCAGAATTAAGGAAAACCCCAAAGCATTTTATTCTTATATAAGAAGTGGGTAACTAGAGAAAGGATTGATACAAAAGGTAATGAAGGAAGGCTGTGTGCCAAAACTGACAGAATGGGTGAGATTCTGAATGATTACTTTGCATCAGTGTTCACAGAGGAGAGGAACATGAAGAATCTTGAGATTAGAGAGATAGAAGTTTGATTAGTCTGGATCACGTTGGCATAAGTAGGGAAGATGTGTTGGGTAGGCTAGAGGTTATTAAGGTGGACAAATCCCCAGGACCGGATGGGATCTATCCCAGGTTGCTGAGGGAGGCGAGAGAGGAAATAGCTGGGGCCCTGACAGATATCTTTGTGGCATCCTTAAACACAGGTGAGGTGCCAGAAGACTGGAGGGTTGTTCATGTTGTCCCCCTGTACAAGAAGGGTAGTAGGGACATTCCGGGTAACTACAGACCAGTGAGCCTGACGTCGGTGGTGAGAAAGTTGCTGGAGAAGGTACTGAGGGATAGGATCTATTTATATTTAGAAAAGAATGAGCTTATCAGTGATAGGCAACATGGTTTTGTGCAGGGGAGATCGTGCCTTACCAATTTGATAGAGCTCTTCGAGGAAGTGACCAAGTTGATAGATGAAGGAAGGGCTGTTGATGTCATATACATGGACTTTAGTAAGGCGTTTGATAAGGTTCCCCACTGTAGACCAATGGAGAAAGTGAAGTCACATTGTGTGCAGGGTGTTCCAGCTAGGTGGATAAAGAACTGGTTGAGCAACAGGAGACAGAGAGTAGTAGTTGAAGGGAGTTTCTCGAAATGGAGAAAGGTGACCAGTGGTGTTCCACAGGGATCAGTGCTGGGGCCACTGTTGTTTGTAATATACATAAATGATCTGGAAGAGAGCACTGTTGGTATGATCAGCAAGTTTGCAGATGAAACAAAGATTGGTGGAGTAGCAGAAAGCATAAGGGACTGTCAGAGAATACAGGAGGATATAGATAAACTGGAGAGATGGGCGGAAAAGTGGCAGATGGCTTTCAATCCAGACAAATGTGAGGTGATACATTTAGGCAAGTCTAATTCTAGAGCGAATTATGCAATGAATGGAAGAGCCTTGGGAAACGTTGATTGGCAGAGAGATCTGGGAGTGCAGGTCCATTGTACCCTGAAGGTTGCTGCACAGGTGGATAGAGTGGTCAAGAAGGCATATAGTATGCTTGCCTTCATTGGATGGGGTATTGAGTATAAGAGCTGGCAAGTCATGTTAAAATTGTACAAGACATTGGTTCGGCTGCACTTAGAATACAGTGTACAGTTCTGGACGCCACATTACCAAAAGGATGTGGACGCTTTGGAGAGGGTGCAGAGAAGGCTTACGAGGATGTTGCCTGGTATGGAAGATGCTAGCTATGAAGAAAGGTGGTGTAGGTTAGGTTTATTTTCACTAGAGAGAAAAAAAAAAAAGAGTGAGGGGGGGACCTGATTGAGGTTTACAAAATCATGAAGATACAGATAGGGTGGATAGAGACAAGCTTTTTCCCCCAGGGTGAAGGATTCAATCATGAGAGGTGGAAAATTTAAGGGGGATACATGCGGTAAGTACTTCATACAGAGGGTGGTGGGTGTTTGGAACGCGTTACCAACAGAGGTGGTAGAGGCAGGCACGGTAGATTCATTTAAGATGCATCTGATAAATGCAAGAGTAGGTGGGGAGCAGAGGGATATAGATGCTTAGGAATTGACCGACAGGTTTAGACAGTACATTTGGATTGGCTCAGGCTTGGAGGGCCGAAGGGCCTGTTCCTGGGCTGTAAATTTTCTTTGTTCCCAAATCCTATCTGATAGTGTCATAATTTCCTTTCCCCCAATTAAATATCTACCCGCAGTAACTGCTCCTTTCCCTCTCCAAGGTTGTGGTAAATGTGAGGCAGTTGTGATCACTGTCACCAAAGTGTTCTCCCACCGCGAGATCTGACCCCTGTCCTGGCTCATTGCCGAGCACCAAAGCCAAAATGCCCTCTCCCCTCGTCGGCCCGTCTATGTACTGAGCAAGGAAACCCTCCTGAACACACCTGACAAAAACGGCTCCATCCAAAACATCTGCACAAAAGAGGTTCCAGTCGATATTGGCAAAATTGAAGTCACCCATAACCACAACCCTGCTATTTCTGCATTTTTCCAAAATCTGCTGGCCTATGGGTTCTTCAATCTCTCAACTGCTATTAGGTGGTCTGTAGAAAACCCCCAGTGTGGCAGCTTCTCCCTTACTGTTCCACCCATACTGACTCAGTAGACAAACCTTCCTCAACAACCTTTCTTTCTGTAGCTGTGATGCACTCTGATTAGCAATGCTACACCCCCTCCTCTTTTTCCACACCCCCTATTCTTTGTAAACGTTCTAAACCCATGTCTCTGTTACGGCCACAACATCATAGCCCCAAGTACCGATCCAAGCTCTAAGTTCATCACTGTTATTTCTGACACGCCTAGTGTTAAAGCAGACACACTTTAACTGCACCCTTTATTTCATCGCGTGAGAAACCTTCCCGAATCTATCTGCAATTGCCCCCCTCTCAGATATGTGGCTTTGATTCCCACACCACTGCCAAATTAGTTTAAACTCTCCATAATTCCACTAGTTTTAAAATAGTGATGGAAAGGGATAGACCAGATCTAAAAGCTGGAGTTCTAAATTGGAGAAAGGCCAATTTTGACGATATTAGGCAAGAACTTTCAAAAGCTGATTGGAGGCAGATGTTCGCAGGTAAAAGGACAGCTGGAAAATGGGAAGTCTTCAAAAAAAAAAAAAATGAGATAAGGAGAGTCCAGAGAAAGTATATTCCTGTTAGGGTGAAAGGAAAGGCTGGTAGGGAATGCTGGATGCCGAAAGAAATTGAGGGTTTCGTTCAGAAAAAGAACGAAGCGTATGTCAGGTATAGGAGAAAGTGAGGACTGCAGATACTGGAGACCAGAGTTGAAAAGTGTGGTGCTGGAAAGGTGCAGCAGGCCAGGCAGCATCCGAGGAGCAGGAGAATCCAAAGTGAGGACTGCAGATGCTGGAGACCAGAGTTAGGTATAGACAGGATAGAGCGAGTGAATCCTTAGAAGAGTACAAAGGCAGCAGGAGTATACTTGAGAGGGAAATCAGGAGGGCAAAAAGGGGATATAAGATAGCTTTGGCAAATAGAATTAAGGAGAATCCAAAGGGTTTTACAAATACATTAAGGACAAACAGGTAACTAGGGAGAGAACAGGGCCTCTCAAAGATCAGCAAGGTGGCCTTTGTGTGGAGCCGCAGGAGATGGGGCAGATACTAAATGAGTATTTTGCATCAGTATTTACTACGGAAAAGGACATGGAAGATATAGACTGTAGGGAAATAGATGGTAACACCTTGCAAAATGTCCATTTTACAGAGGAGGTAGTGCTGGATGTCTTGGAATACCTAAAAGTGGATAAATCTCCAGGACCTGATCAGGTGTACCCGAGAACTCTGTGGGAAGCTAGAGAAGTGATTGCTGGGCCGCTTACTGAGATATTGGTATCATCAATATTCATAGGTGAGATGCCGGAAGACTGGAGGTTGGCAAATATGGTGCCACTGTTTAAGAAGGGTGGTAAGGAAAAGCCAGGGACCAGTGAGCCTGACATCAGTGGTGGGCAAGTTGTTGGAGGGAATCCTGAGGGACAGGATGTACATGTATTTGGAAAGGTAAGGACTGATTAGGGATAGTCAACATGGTTTTGTGCATGGGCAGTCATGTCTCACAAACTTGATTGAGTTTTTTGAAGAAGTAACAAAGAGGATTGATGAGGGCAGAGCAGTAGATGTGATCTATATGGACTTCAGTAAGGCATTCGGCAAGGTTCCCAAGGGAGACTAGTGAGCAAGGTTAGATCTCATTGAATACAGGGAGAACTTGCCATTTGTATACAGAACTTGGTCAAAGGTAGAAGACAGAGATTGGTGGAGGGTTGTCTTTCAGACTGGAGGTATGTGACCAGTGGAGTGCCACAAGGATTGGTGCTACTTTTCATCATTTATATAAATTATTTGGATGTGAGCATAAGAAGTATAGTTTGTAAGTTTGCAGATGACACCAAAATTGGAGGTGTAGTGGACAGCAAAGGTTACCTCAGATTACAACAGGATCTTGATCAGATGGGCCAACGGGCTGAGAAGTGGCAGATGGAGTTTAATTTAAATGGGAGGTGCTGCATTTTGGGAAATTAAATCTTAGCAGGACTTATACACTTAATGGTAAGGTCCTAGAGAGTGTTGCTGAACAAAGAGACCTTGGAGTGCAGATTCATAGCTCCTTGAAAGTGGAGTCACAGGTAGATAGGATAGTGAAGAAGGCGTTTGGTATGCTTTCCTTTATTGGTCAGAGTATTGAGTACAGGAGTTGGGAGGTCATGTTGCGGCTGTACAGGACATTGGTTAGGCCACTGTTGGAGTATTGCGTGCAATTCAGGTCTCCTTCCTATCGAAGGATATTGTGAAACCTGAAAGAGTTCAGAAAAGATTTACAAGGAGGTTGGAGGATTTGAACTATAGGGAGAGGTTGAATAGGCGAGGGTTATTTTCCCTGAAGTGTCGGAGGCTGAGGGGTGACCTTGTAGAGGTTTAAAATCATGAGGGGCATGGATAAGATAAATGGACAAAGCCTTTTCCCTGGGGTGAGGGAGTCCAGAACTAGAGGGCATAGGTTTAAGGTGAGAGGGGAAAGATATAAAAGAGACCTAAAGAGCAACTTTTTTCACTTAGAGGGTGGTACATGTATGGAAAGAGCTGCCAGAGGATGTGGTGGAGGCTGGTACAATTGCAACATTTAAAAGGCATCTGGATGGGTATATGAATCGAAAGGATTTGGAGGGATATGGGCCAGGTGCTGGCAGGTGGGAATAGATTGGGATATCTGGTCAGCCTAAAGGGTCTCTTTCTGTGCTGTACGCCTCTATGACTCTATAACTGTGGCCGACAGGGACACTTTGCCAGAGACTGTCGGGCCCCACAGGCAGGGAATAGTACAAAGATCAGGGTAAAGTACTACAGCCACTGCAATAGAGCAGGTCATATGGAGGCAGTGTGCTGAGAAAAGCATGGGGGAGGTCCCAAATAACACCCACAACACCATGGAACCGCAGGACTCCAGAGGTCCACTGAGCTGACAACCAGCTGCCGCCGTTTGTAAGGGTAAGGGAGAGGGAAGAATTTATGTGTTCACAGTAGTTGGAGTAGTGAGAGATGTTGGTAGACACAGGAGCAACCATATCTATCCTAAGGGGGAACTTTTTCACGCAGAGGGTGGTACGTGTATGGAAAGAGCTGCCAGAGGATGTGGTGGAGGCTGGTACAATTGCAACATTTGAGAGGCATTTGGATGGGTATATGAATAGGAAGGGTTTGGAGGAATATGGGCCAGGTGCTGGCAGGTGGGAATAGATTGGGTTGGGATATCTGGTCGGCATGGACGGGTTGGACCGAAGGGTCTGTTTCCATGCTGTACATCTCTATGACTCTATCAACTTACCCTTACCCCACACAAATAAAATGATCCACCTTACCGGGGTAGGTGGGGATAAGACATCGGGTTACTCAAGCGAGACTACCCTCATGAAAATCAATAATATACATATCCCTATGAGAATCTGTGTGTGCCAAAATAATGTCAGCACCATTCTGGTTAATGATCTCCTGAAGGAATATGAAGTCTTGATTGTGCAAAGGAAAATTGATCTGGCCAAAACAGGATGATTAGAAGACTGAGAGTGGGAAACTTACAAGGACTGGAACCTCAAAAAGGGGGATTCAGAGCCATCTGCGCCTCCATCCCCGAGGCATGGGCAGAGATAAAGCTAGACACAGATTTAGTCGAGATTGACCCTATAATGGTGCCCGGACCGGAATATAGGTCCCAGTAGCAGTACCCAATCAAACCTGAAGCAGAGGAAGCCGTTGTGGAGATAGTTAAAGGACTAGTGAGACAGGGAATCCTGAGAGAAACCACAAGTACAACTAAGTCCCCAACATGGCCAGTGATGAAGCCATTAACTATATGGGGCTAAACAAGGTCACCCCCAAATTAAATCCCATTGTAGCAGACCCCACCACAATTCAATCAGATTGGCCCCGAGCACAAAACTTTCACAATATTCGACATAGCCGACAGACCCTGGTCCATCCCACTACATCCTAGATCCCAGAATAAATTCACCTTTGCAGTGAGGGACAGGCAGTACATGTGTACTCGCCTGCCACAGGGATTCCACAATAGCCCCACGATTTTTCATCGAGTGATGAGCAACATCCTCAACCAAATAGATATACCAGAAGGGAGTATGGCCCTACGATACATGGACGATATCCTGATTGTTTCAGAGTCCGAATCAGGACACTAGGAAGCTTTATATCTTGTGTTGCATGAGCTGGCACTCAAAGATTAAGTCAGACCCGCTAAAGCACAAATTGGACAAGCACAAGTCCTATACCTGTGACACCTTATGTCCCAAGGACTCAAGAAGATGTCAAGTGACCAAAAGAAGGCAATCCAGCGAATGCCACGACCTTGTAAGGGGAGTCAGAAAGGTCTTGGGGCTATCCAACTATAGCCGGAGCTTTATACCAGATTTCGCAAAATTGGCTGAACCAATTCGAAAACTAATCAAAGGGGGCAAACCTACTTTGGAACCTGTGACCTGGGGACCAGAACAGGAAGAAGCTTACAGTGAGCTAAAAAGTTGGTTAATATCAGCCCCTGGGCTGGAGCTGCCAGATCCCAGTAAAGACTTCCATGTATATTGTAATGAGGGAGGGTTTTGTTCCGCAGTGGTCACACCGGGAAGCTGAGCGCCATCTGCCAATACGAAAAGGGCAAAGTGGGAGGCAGTTCTCCTTCCACCAAGTCAGTCTGTGATAATAGTTAGAGATATGGGAGAAAACCCAGCCGCAGGAATTCTGGACACAGGGGATCTGTACAATTGCGGAGACATAGATGGGGATGAAGATAGAGTTAGGGTAAAGGATACCTCCCGGACACAGCCGAGGTGATTCTCGGCATGGATGGCTCACAGCGACATATAGCGGGGTTTCCCTGCACAGGGTGAGAGGTGGTAAACAATAAACGAGAGACCGTTATGTGAAGAAGGATCGACACAAGTCAGTCCGCACAAGTAGCAGAGATGGTATTGCTAACCAAAGCAGTTGAGCTGTCAAAAGGGAGAATTGTGAACATTTATACAGATAGTCAATATGCCTTCAGAGTTGTAGATGACTACATGGTTGCATTGGGGAGAAGAGCGGTCACCACACCTGGAGGAACCTGGAGGCAGCACGGTGGCTCAGTGGTTAGCACTGCTGCTTCACAGTGCCAGGGACCCAGGGTTCAATTCCCACCTCAAGCAACTGTGGAATTTGCACATTCTCCCAGCATCTGCGTGGGTTTCCTCCAGGTGCTCTGGTTTCCCCTCACAATCCAAAGATATGCAGGTTATAGAGCTGGGTGGACTCTTCAGAGGGTTGGTGTTGGGCCGAAGGGCCTATTTCCATACTGTAGGAAATGTAATCTAATCAAACACATTGAGCTCTGGGGGTGGTAGAGAGAATTAACATAACCCATAAAAATGCTTTAGTTAAGGCCATTCAGACATCAGGGAGGACATGGGCTGAAGTGCTCTATGCATCCAACTAAAAGGAATGCGTAAATTGGTAACAGAGACAAGAGCAAAAGGACAAGGCAGGTGAACTCGAAACCTTCCCGGAGGTCCCAGCAGCTGGGAGCCACGTCCTTGTACAAACCCTGCCTGACAAACCAGACTTTGCCCCGAAATGGAATCGGCCGTATGACATTATAATCAGTGGTGACACCTGCACCCGTATAGACAAAAAAAAAAGGACACTGACTATTAACGTCACAGAGTCACAGAAATGTAAAGCACGGAAACAGACCCTTTGTTCCAACTTGTCCATGCCGACCAAAATATCATAAATTAATCTAGTCCCATTTGCCAGCACCCAGCCCATATCCCTCTAAACTCTTCCTATTCAAATACCCATCCAAATGCCTTTTAAATGTTGTAATTGCACCAGCCTCCAAATTTTTTTTTAAAGGAACCATGTACATACTCAAATGTTCAGAGAAAGATAGGGACCTGCTCCATCAGCCAGGAATTCCGCTTGAGTGGCAGATCCCCCACGCTCATTAGCGTTAATTAGCAGAGGGATTGAATTCAAGAGTCGTGAAGTGATGTTGCAACTGTACAGGACTTTGGTTAGGCCACATTTGGAGTACTGTGTGCAGTTCTGGTCGCCTCACTTTAGGAAAGATGTGGAAGCTTTGGAAAGGGTGCAGAGAAGATTTACCAGGATGTTGCCTGGAACGGAGAATAGGTCGTACGAGGATAGATTGAGAGTGCTAGGCCTTTTCTCATTGGAACGGCGAAGGATGAGGAGTGACTTGATAGAGGTGTATAAGATGATCAGAGGAATAGATAGAGTAGACAGTCAGAAACTTTTTCCCCGGGTACAACAGAGTGTTACAAGGGGACATAAATTTAAGGTGAAGGGTGGAAGGTATAGGGGAGATGTCAGGGGTGGGTTCTTTACCCAGAGAGTGGTGGGGGCATGGAAGGCGCTGCCTGTGGGAGTGGTAGAGTCAGAATCTTTGGTGACCTTTAAGCGGCAATTGAATAGGTACATGGATGGGTGCTTAAGCTAGGACAAATGTTCGGCACAACATCGTGGGCCGAAGGGCCTGTTCTGTGCTGTATTGTTCTATGTTTTATGCTGGGATCATCATTGGGGTATGGGTCTTTGGGATCTCTGGCTTTGAGGGATCCTCAGCGCTAAAAACTGAAACTACATTGTGTGTGAATTGACAATCTTGGGAAACAATACATCAATAGTGAATTGGCTGAATTCACTTTAAACACAGCAGACACATTATATAGTGAATGATCAGTTAGCCCAGCAAGGGGGAGGGTGGGGGGCAGTATGTACAATCATTGGTGACAAGTGCATAACCCATGTTATTGACAATTCTTACAATATTACACAGGCGATCAAAAACATTGGGACCAGCTAGATGACTTCAGACAAGGAGCCACAGGAGGAGATAGCTGGCTATATTAGCTGATAGGGTTCCCTGGATTCCTGGATTTGCCTGTTTGGCACATGGGACGGTTCTCCTTAGCTCACTCATACTGGTATTCTGTCTAGGCCTTGTGTTTAAAGTTTTGCTGTAAGGTGTTACTGACTCAGGCCATGCCAGGAACGAGTGTCACCACAGAAGATCCCCCAACAAAACTCGCACTCTGACACGCCTTGGGATGGGGAGACCTTAGAAAAGACCTACCTCTATATGTCAATTGGGTGGTCTGCAGGAGATCTCCGAAGTCGCCTCAGTGACCATAAAGAGGGGGGGAAGTGAAGTGGGAGTGGACACGGGGCATGCTGACATGGGGCACACAGACACTGTATGGCCATTGAACCATTACATGGAAAAATACAGCAGAGCATACACAGGTACTGCCTGAGGCCAACAGGATATCAGCACAATAGACACAGAACATAGATAATTAATTAGTTTAAGGTGGGTGGGGGAGAGAATACACATCAGTAACGTGTACTGCCCACCAAGGTGTCTGAGTCCAGCCACCACCTTCAATAGAAAATGTTAACTACCTGAGACTGCTGGTATACAAGTGTTAATACTTCAGATCGGCTGTAATGGGAAAACAAACAAACAAACAAACTTCCTTCTCAGGAAGAATAGTCATGACCATGGAAACTGACAAGGGTTTTTGGAATGTTTTTTGTACACAAACCACAAAATATATAAAATATCATGACATGTGCTGAGGAGGAGAGCGAGGGAGAGGGCTCACAGCTGACAGCCTCTCTCCCCGGAGCTCCAGTTTCTTTGTACAATAAACTGTCGTTGAATCCTGATTCTGACTCTGAAACTGGTCATTTTCCCCAGAATACAGTCTACTTTAAAATACCTCTCTGTACCCAGCTTCCTGTCTACCAATGATGAACCATTCCTTTCATGCTACAGTATTATATTGCCCACAAATCTAACACCACCTCCAAATCACCATCTGACAAGCCCTTACCTTGCATGTTCACTTTCATCTCCATGGAAAGTGGTAGAATTTGAACTCAAGGAAAAAATCTGGCATCTACAGCTACCCTTGTTAATGGTGATCATGACAGTAACATCAACTGTCTCAAAAACTCATCTTCTTCACGAATGCCCTCGAGGAAAGGAAATCAACCATCTTTACCTGGTATGGTCCACATGTAACTCCAGAACCACAGCAATGCTGGTTACTCATATTTGCCTTCAGAAATAGCCTAGCATGCCATTCAGATCAAGGGTGATTAGGAACATGCAACAAAGGCAATCAAACTGTGTCAGTAGCACCCACATCCCATGAAATAAAAGAAATACAAGAAAAATGTAACAGAACAACATCAAACTGAATGAAGCAAATGATGAAACGGCAACTTAACTGTCATGTATGAAGTTTTGAGAGTGAAATTAGAATTACAAATAGTTAACTTAAACCAGTTAAAAAACTATAAATAAAAATGAACATTTTAAACCATCAACATCAGTTAATGGTAGAACCTTGGAGAGTGTTGTTGAAGAGAGACCGGGGGTGCAGGTTCATAGTTCCTTGAACGTGGACTCACAGGTAGACAGGTTGGCGAAGGAGGAGGAGTTTTGGTATGTTTGCCTTTAATAATCAGTACACGGAATACAGAAATTGGGATGTCAAGGTGTGGCTGTAGAGAACATTGGTGAGGCCACTTTTGGAATTATGGCTAAATTCTGGTCGCTCTGCTATAGGAAGTATGTCATTGAACTGGAAAGTATGCAGAAAAGATTTAAAGGATGTTACCAGCACCAGAAGGTTTGCATTATAACACAGGGTTGGATACGCTAGGACCTTTTCTCACTAGAATGTATCAGGTTGAGGGGGTGACCTTATAAAAACATGAGAGGCATGGATTGTGTGAACAGTCAAGGTCTTTTCCCTAGGGTAGGAGAATTTCCTAGGGTAGGACAAGTACATGAATAGGAAAGGTTGAGAAGAATATGGGCCAAATGCAGGAAAAGTGGGGCTAGCTTAGTTTGGAAAACCTGGTCAGCAGAGATGAGTTGGATTGAAGGGTCGGTTTCTGTCCTTTATGACTGTAAGTGAACAGATAAAATTACAGTTAAGCAAATTGGAACCACGAAATTACTTCACAGTTTATGCCCTTAGAAGGTTTAAGAATGATGTTGTGGTTCTGTTCACCGATCTGGGAATTTGTGTTGCAGATGTTTCGTCCCCTGTCTAGGTGACATCCTCAGTGCTTGGGAGCCTCCTGCGAAGCGCTTCTGTGATGTTTCCTCTGGCATTTATAGTGGTTTGTCTCTGCCGCTTCCGGTTGTCAGTTCCAGCTGTCCGCTGCAGTGGTCGGTATATTGGGTCCAGGTCGATGTGTTTGTTGATAGAATCTGTGGATGAGTGCCATGCCTCTAGGAACTCCCTGGCTGTTCTCGGTTTGGCTTGTCCTATAATAGTAGTGTTGTCCCAGTCGAACTCATGTTGCTTGTCATGTGCGTGTGTGGCTACTAAGGATAGCTGGTCGTGTCAGTTTGTGGCTAGTTGGTGTTCATGGATGCGGATCATTAGCTGTCTTCCTGTTTGTCCTACGTCGTGTTTTGTGCAGTCTTTGCATGGGATTTTGTATACTACGTTGGTTTTGCTCATGCTGGGTATCGGGTCCTTTGACCTGGCGAGTTGTTGTCTGAGAGTGGCTGTTGGTTTGTGTGCTGTTATGAGTCCTAGTGGTCGTAGTAGTCTGGCTGTCAGTTCAGAAATGTTCTTGGTGTATGGTAACGTGGCTAGTCCTTTGGGACCCAATATACCGGCCACAGCAACGGACAGCTGGAACTGACAACCGGAAGCGGTAGAGACAAACCACTATAAATGCCGGAGGAAACATCATAGAAGTGCTTCACAGGAGGCTCCCAAGCACTGAGGATGTCACCTAGACAGGGGACGAAACGTCTGCAACACAAATTCTCAGCTCAGCGAGCAGAACCACAACAACGAGCACCTGACCTACAAATCTTCAAGTTTAGGAATGATATTCAGTGGGAGCTTTGATTTGAATCTATTCCCAGCTGAGTTTAGTAATGCTGTTGATCGACAGAATCCACTTCAGTCTGCCTTCATATGGAAGAAGTTAAATATCCCGGATCCCACTAATGCCCAGAAGCTCCTATCCTTCAAAAGTTGGTTATTTGGCCATTTTGTAGAATGTTGTAGTACATCAGCAAGCCATTTGACCCATCATATCTAACTGGCACCTCAGAGCTACCCAGCAAGTCCCACTCTCAAGCCCTATCTCTGTACCCCTCTAACTTCATCCCTTTCAAATATATATCCATAGACATAATAGCAGAAATTAGGCCATTCGGCCCATCAAGTCTGGTCCATCATTCAATCATGGCCGATAAGTTTCTCCACCCCATTCTCTCTGTAACCCTTGATATTCAAGAACCTATCTATCTCAGTCTTAAATATACTCAATGACCTGGCCTCCACGGCCTTCTGTGGTAATGAATACCATACACTCACCACTCTCTGGCTGAAGAGATTTCTCCTTACCTCCACTCTACCAGGTCTGCCCTGGTGTCCTAGCCTCTCCTACTAATCGAAATATCTTCCCAATGTCCATTCTGTCCAGTCCATTCAGTATTCTAGGAGAAAGTGAGGACTCTGGATTAGTGGTGCTGGAAGAGCACAGCAGTTCAGGCAGCATCCAAGGTGCAGTGAAATAGAGTTTCGGGCAAAAGCCCTTCATCAGGAATAAAGGCAGTGAGCCTGAAGCGTGGAGAGATAAGCTAGAGGAGGGTGGTGGTGGGGAGAAAGTAGCATAGAGTACAATAGGTGAGTGGGGGAGGGGATGAAGATGATAGGTCAGGGAGGAGAGGGTGGAGTGGATAGGTGGAAAAGGAGATAAGCAGGTAGGACAAGTTCAGACAAGTCATGGGGACAGTGCTGAGCTGGAAGTTTGGAACTAGGGTGAGGTGGGGGAAGGGGAAATGAGGAAACTGGTGAAGCCCACATTGATGCCCTGGGGTTGAAGTGTTCCGAGGTGGAAGATGAGGCGTTCTTCCTCCAGGCGTCTGGTGGTGAGGGAGCGGCAGTGAAGGAGGCCCAGGACCTCCATGTCCTCGTCAGAGTGGGAGGGGGAGTTGAAATGTTGGGCCACGGGGCGGTGTGGTTGATTGGTGCGGGTGTCCCGGAGATGTTCCCTAAAGCGCTCTGCTAGGAGGCGCCCAGTCTCCCCAATGTAGAGGAGACCGCATCGGGAGCAATGGATACAATAAATGATATTAGTGGATGTGTAAGTAAAACTTTGGATGTGGAAGGCTCCTTTAAGGCCTTGGATAGAGGTGAGGGAGGAGGTGTGGGCACAGGTTTTATAGTTCCTGCGGTGGCAGGGAAAAGTGCCAGGATGGGAGGGTGGGTTGTAGGGGGGCGTGGACCTGACCAGGTAGTCACAGAGGGAATGGTCTTTGCGGAAGGTGGAAAGAGGTGGGGAGGGAAATATATCCCTGGTGGTGGGGTCTGTTTGGAGGTGGCGGAAATGTCGGCGGATGATTTGGTTTATATGAAGGTTGGTAGGGTGGAAGGTGAGCACCAGGGGCGTTCTGTCCTTGTTACGGTTGGAGGGGTGGGGTCGGAGGGCGGAGATGCGGGATGTGGACGAGATGCGTTGGAGAACATCTTTAACCATGTGGGAAGGGAAATTGCAGTCTCTAAAGAAGGAGGCCATCTGGTGTGTTCTGTGGTGGAACTGGTCCTCCTGGGAGCAGATACGGCGGAGGCGGAGGAATTGGGAATACGGGATGGCATTTTTGCAAGAGGTAGGGTGGGAAGAGGTGTAATCCAGGTAGCTGTGGGAGTCGGTGGGTTTGTAAAAAAATGTCAGTGTCAAGTCGGTCGTCATTAATGGAGATGGAGAGGTCCAGGAAGGGGAGGTAGGTGTCAGAGATGGTCCAGGTAAATTTAAGGTCAGGGTGGAATGTGTTGGTGAAGTTGATGAATTGCTCAACCTCCTCAAGGGAGCATGAGGTGGCGCCAATGCAGTCATCAATGTAGCAGAGGAAGAGGTGGGGAGTGGTGCCGGTGTAATTACGGAAGATCAACTGTTCTATGTAGCCAACAAAGAGACAGGCATATCTGGGGCCCATACGTGTGCCCATGGCTACCCCTTTGGTCTGGAGGCAGTGGGAGGATTCAAAGGAGAAATTGTTAAGGGTGAGGAGCAGTTCGGCCAAACGAATGAGAGTGTCGGTGGAAGGATACTATTGGGGATGTCTGGACTGCAGGTGCTGGAGAACAGAGTCGAGTGTGCGCTGCTGGAAACGCGCAGGTCAGGCAGCACCAGAGGAGCAGGAGAATCAACGTTTTGGTCATAAGCCCTTCATCAGGGGATGAGAGATAAAATGGGAGAGGGGTGAGGTTGAGGGGAGGTAGCTGGGAAAACAATAGGTGGATGAAGGTGAGGGAGAAGGTGATAAGTCAGATGGGGCAGTGATGGACATGTCCGGAGGGCGGTACCGAGTTGGAGGCTTGGGACTGGGATAATGTGGGGGACAGGAAATGAAGAAGCTGTTGAAATCCACATTTTTCCTTGTGTGGTTGCAGAGTCCCAAGGTGGAATATGAAGCGTTCCTCTGCCAGGTGGTAATGGTTTGGTGGTGGAGGCAGCCCAGGACCTGCCTGTCCTTGACAGAGTGGAAGGGGGAGTTAAAGTGTTCAGCCATAGGCCAGTGCCTGCGGGTGTCCGAGAGATGTTCTCTGAAATGATCCTCAAGAAAACATCCTGTCTCCCCGACAGAGGAGACCACACTGGGTGCAATGGATGCAGTCGATGACATTGGGAGGGGTACAGGTGAATTTCTGACAGATATGGAAGGAACTCTTGGGACCTTGGACAGGGGTGAGGGGAGTGGTGTGGGCGCAGGTTTTGCACTTCCTGTAGTGGCAGAGAAAGGTACTAGAAGTGGGGTGTGGGCTGGTGGGGGGTGAGGGGCCCTGACGAGGGAGTCGCGGAGGGAATGGTCTCTCCAGAATGCTGACAGGGGTGCAGAGGGAAATATATCTCTGGTAGTGGGGTCCATTTGGAAGTGGCAGAGGATGATGCGTTGTATGTGGAGGTTGGTGAGATGGAAGGTGAGGACCGGGGAGGGGGGGTTCTGCCCTTGTTGCGTTGGGAGGGGTGGAGTTCAAGGGTGGTGCGTGAAGTGGAGGGGATGTACTGGAGGGCATCGTCAACCATGTGGGAAGGGAAGTTGCGATTGTGGAAGGAGGCGGCCATCTGGGGTGGAAATCAGTCATCCTGGGAACAGATGTGGCAGAGGAATTGGGAATAAGGGATGGTGTTTTTACAGGAGGTAGGGTGGGACTCAGTGGGCGTGTAGTATATGTCTGTGGTTAGTTGGTCACTAGAGATGATGATGATGGAGAGGTCCAGGAAGGGGAGGGAGGTTGCTGAGATGGTCCAGGTGAATTTGAGGTCAAAAAGGTGGAAGGTGTTGGTAAAGTTGATGAACTGTTCAACTCCTCGTGGGACCACAAGGCGACACCGACACAGTCATCGATGTAATGGAGGAACAGATGAGAGGTGGTGCCAGCATAACTGCGGAAGATGAACTGTTCCACATATCCGACAAACAGGCAGGCAGAACTGGGTCCCATGCAGATGCCCATGGATACCCCTTTGATTTGGAGGAAGTGGGAGGTTTGGAAGGAGAAGTTGATGAGAGTGAGGACCAGTTCAGCCAGGCTGTTGAGGGTGTCAGTGGAACAGTACTGGTTGGGATAGCGTGGTCGATGGAAGGCTACTGATTGGGATGGTATGTGTTCAAGTATTCCATATCTTTCAATTAGATCCCCTTTCATCTTTCTAAACTCCATAGAGTATAGACCGAGAGTCCTCAAACATTCCTCATATGTTAAGCTTTTCATTTCTGGGATCATTCTCGTGAACTTCCTCTGAGCACACTCCAAGGCCAAGATACCCTTCCTGACATATGGGCCCTAACATTGTGCACAATACTCCAAATGTGGTCTGACCAGAGCCTTATGGAACCTCAGAAGTATAATCGCTGCTTTTATATTCAAGTTCTCTCAAAATAAATGCCATCATTGCAAGTGCCTTCCTAACTACTGACTCAACCTGCAAGTTGACTTTGAGAAAAACCTGGACTAGAATTCCCAAGTCTCTTTGCACTTGAAACTTTGGATTTTTCTCCCCATTTAGAAAACAGTCCATGCCTCTATTCTTCCTACTAAAGTGCATAATCTCACACTTTCTTATATTGTACTCCATCTGCCACTTCTTTGCCCACTCTCCTAACCTGTCCAAATCCTTCTACAGTCTCCCCATTACTACTTGACCGTCAACCAATCTTTGTATTGTCTGCAAGCTTTGCCAGAATGCCCTCAGTTCCTTGATCTAGTTTGTTGCATCTCTACACGAACCCCACTTTTCAGCACTTAGCTCATAGCCTTCGACATTATGACATTTCAAGGGCTCATCCACATACATTTTAAAAGGATGCAATGTTTGCCTGCCTCAACTATCCCACCAAGCTATGCATTTCAGATTTCCAACACCTTCTGGTTTAAAAGATTTTCCTCAAATCCCCTCTAAACCTTCTTCCCTTTACTTTATAATTATGCCCCCCCCCCCCATTACCAACCCTTCCTATCCATGCCCTAATCATCTGACACACCTCTGCTCCAAATGCAATTAGTACAGGTAATTACATAGTGTTGTGGGGAACATCACCAGCCTCGGAGTCAGAGTTGGGGTTCAACGACAGAGTTTACTATACAAGGAAATACTGGAGCTTCAGGGAGAGAGACACCAACAGTACAGTGATCAGCTGCGATTCTTCTCTCAACCCGGAGCACATGTCAAGATACTTTTATACTTTGCGATATAATAGGTCAGAGATGAGGTTATGGTTGGTCTCTGTAACAGTTTGTTTGTTACAAACATTGCAGAATCCCTGATGATAATTCCATGCAGTCATTGTCAGTTCCAGTGCAGCCTTTGTTAATTTCAATGCGGTTGTTGTCAGTTTCAGTGCAGACATTATCAGTTTCAATGTCTGCGTGGAAGTCCACTGCTGTAGTAATGGGCGCTAATCACTCTTCCCGAGAAGGATGATTACTGCAGCCCTGCCTATTAACACATTGACATGGACTCCATACAAAGTGCTAGCATTTCTATCAAAAAGGTATTGGCTGGACCCAGACACTTCAGCGGGCAGTATGTGGTACTCATGTGTATTCTCTCCCTACCCGCCTTAAATCAACTAGATTATGCTGGCATTTTGGTGGCCCCAGGCAGTATCTGTGTTTGCTCTGCTGTCTCTCTCTATATTGTGGCCATCTTGTCAAGTGGCCAACTTTCCCAGGTAAATAGTGCGGTGAGGAAGGCATATGGAGTACTGGCTTTTATTGGTAGAGGAATTGAGTTCCGGAGTCCTGAGGTCATGATGCAGTTGTATAAGACTCTGGTGCGGCCGCATCTGGAATATTGTGTGCAGTTTTGGTCGCCATACTATAGGAAGGATGTGGAGGCATTGGAACGGGTGCAGAGGAGGTTTACCAGGATGTTGCCTGGTATGGAAGGAAAATCGTATGAGGAAAGACTGAGGCACTTGGGGCTGTTTTCACTAGAGAAAAGAAGGTTTAGGGGTGACTTGATTGAGGTGTACAAGATGATTAGGGGGTTAGATAGGGTCGACAGTATGAACCTTTTCCCGCGTATTGAGTCGGGTATTACAAGGGGGCATAGCTTTAAATTAAGGGGGGGTAGATATAGGACTGATGTTAGGGGTAGGTTCTTCACTCAGCGAGTCGTTAGTTCATGGAATGCCCTGCCAGTAACAGTGGTGGACTCTCCCTCTTTATGGGCATTTAAGAGGGCATTGGATAGGTATATGGAGGATAGTGGGTTAGTGTAGTTTAGGTGGGCTTGGATCGGCGCAACATCGAGGGCCCAAGGGCCTGTACTGCGCTGTATTCTTCTATGTTCTATGTTCTATGTTATGGTTCAGCAGCTATCTTGTGTCCGTGTGCCTAGTGTCATGCTGCCCCGTGCCATCTCCCACTTCAATAGGATTCAGGGTCAGCTTGCTAATTGGATACAAAATTGGCTTTATGGTAGGAGACAGAGGGTGGTGGTGGAGGGTTGCTTTTTGAACTGGAGGTCTATGACCAGCGGAGTTCCAGAAGGATCGGTACTGGGTCCTCTATTGTCATTTTATATAAATGATTTTGATGAGAATATAGGAGGTATGGTTACAAAGCTTGCAGATGACACCAAAATTGGTGTTACAGTGGACAGTAAAAAAGGTGGTTCTCAGATTACAAGGAGATCTTAGCCCATTGACCAAATTGATCGAGGAATAGCAGATAGAGTTTAATTTGGATAAATGCAAGGTACGCATTTTAGTAATACAAGCAAGGACAGGACTTGTCTGTTAATGGAACTGAGAGACCTAGGGGTTCAGGTACATAATTCTTTGAAATATGCATCACAGATAGACAGGGTGTAAAAAGACAACATTTAGCTCGCATGAAACCACTGAACATAGGAGTTGGAATGACATGTTGTTGAGGATGGTGGTGAGCTCTGGTTGCCCTGTTACATAAAAAGATATTAACTGGAGAGGGTTCAGAACAGGTTTACCAGAAATGGAGGGTTTGAGATATAAAAACAGACTGGAACTTCTCACTGGAAGATAGGAAGTTGAAGAATGACCTTATTGAGGTTTATAAAATCATGAGGGGGCATAAAGTGAATGACACGGGCCTTTTCCCTCAAAAGTTCAAAACTAAGAAAGAAGGACATATTTTTAAAGGTGAGAGGAGAGAAATTTAAAAGAAGGATGGAAGGATGGAGAGGAGGAGGAGGAGGAGTTCATGTGTGGAATGAACTGCCAGAGAAAGTGGTGGATGCAGGTACAGTTACCATGTTTAAAAAAGACATTCAGATAAGTACATGAATTGGAGAGGTTTGGATGGTTATGGGCTAAGAGCAGGCAGTGGGATTAGTTTTGTTTGGGAATATGGTCAGTGTGGAATGGTTGGACCACAGGGTCCGTTTCCATGCTATATGGCTCTATAACCAGAGCTCTTCCAGCCTGTCATAGTTAAAAATGCTCTATCCTGGTCAATCTCCTCTGTACCCCTTCCAGTGCAATGAAATCCTTCCTACTGTAAAAGGTGACCAGAACTGCATACAGTACTCCATCTGTCAAAGACTTGTCCAACTCCAACAGAATCTCCTTTCTTTTATAATCTATGCTACAGGTGACCAAGGAAAGTTCCCAGTATGCCTTTTTAAATCTTTGTATTAACCGGTCCTGCCATCTTCAGGGATCTGTGGATGAGCACCACAAGATCCCTCTTTCCTCGGAGCTTCCCAGTATTCCTTTACCTTGTTAATTTTTTCAGAGTGTATCACCTCACTTTTCAGGATTCAATTCCACTTGCTACTGATCTGCCCTTCTGACTAGCCAGTCCATATATTCCTGTAAATTAGGATCTTCTTCCTTCACTATTAACCACTTGCCAATCTTCATGTCACCCATAAATTTAATCATTTCCTCTACATTCTCATCATTTATACAGCTGCTCTAAGGCTCTCAACCTGAAGGTCACCACACTGCAGGCAAGAGGAAAGGCGGAGAAGGAGAATTCTCATGATAACCTCAGCTGGTGCAGGAATTGAATCCAGGAATCACTGCACAAGTCAGACACATTTTTCAGAGAAGAGATTAAACTAAGACTTCCCTTCTCAGGTGAACATACAAGTCCCTTACAGTAATTTTACAGAACAGATGCACTCTCCCTCACATCTAAGTATATATCTTTCAACCAATGTCACAGATTATCTGTCAATGGTTGTTATTTGTGCAATCTTGCTCTATGCAAACTAGTTGTTTTTCTTTATTCTTTCCCTCAAACAATCCAGCTATTAAATTTCTAAACAATCTCATTCCCAGTCATCCATTATATTGATTTGGTGTTGCCGTTAACAGGAAAAGCAAAATTTCACTGTGAGCAGAGACTTTAGTAAATGAGTAACCACATGTAATTCTACTATTCCTCAATCCTATACTGCAGCCACCCCACCCTGATCAAGTTGAACAAGAATTAAAGATAATTAATAAAAAGCAGCTGCAAGCACTTTATCATTACTTTTATCCAAATTGAGATAGGATTTGTGGTGAATTGTATTGTGATCAAAAGGAACAGGTGAGTTTGGATTTACAAGTTCCCAAAATTCTCCTCGCCTCATGACAGAGATTGACCAAGCACAGTGAACAACAACTTACATGACAGATGTATTGTGCAACCATCAAAAAGCTGAAAGAAAAAGAGATTTTGATCTTGTCAATCAAGACCAAATTCTTACTGGATTTTATTTATTCAACACTAATACTGCATCAAGTTGAACTGGAAGGTACGCTATTGCTCAACTATTCTTATCACTCAATTGCAACATCCTCCTCCACCTGAAACCAGTGATTGGAATGGCAGTGAAAACAGGCCACTCCTACCCCACCCAAACTAGTCAGTCCATAATTGGTACAGGCATTCAAAACCAAAGCAAAGCAATCCTCTTTCAACATGCAGACTGAGCTTCAATGACATCTAAATCTATTGACTTAACCCAATTGGAAAGTGGGTTTGTTGAGCATAGAAGTTGCTTTGGTCCCCCTCCAACTCTATTTTGATTTAGTCCCTACCCTCCCCTTCACTGTTTTGATCACACAGCACTGCCCTTTGATGTGAAGGGCAGTGCTTGTCACTGGCCACCCGGGTGTTTTCCTATCTTCCTGGTGGTGGAAATTAAATAAAGATTCGTGCGCTTTGTGTCTTCCACTGTGTCTCACACCTGCACACACACACACCTTGGGTGCTGGGGATAAAATAAGCACTACCGCACTTAGGTGGTAGTGTGGGGGTTAAAGGGGAAAAAAAAAGAAAAAGAAAAAAAAAATAAAAAAAGAAAAGGAAAAAATAAACAGGAGACCGGAACTTTGTGTCTCTCACTGTGTCTCCCACCTGCACACACACACACACCATGGGTGCTGGGGATAAAATAAGCACTACCGCATTTAGGTGGTAGTGTGGGGGTTAAATTAAAAAAAAAATTAAACAGGAGACCTACCCTCCCCTTCACTGTTTTGATCACACAGCACTGCCCTTTGATGTGAAGGGCAGTGTTTGTCACTGGCCATTTGGGTGTTTTCCTATCTTCCTGGTGGTGGAAATTGAATAAAGATTGGTGCACTTTGTGTCTCTCACTGTGTCTCACTCCTACATCCACACACCATGGGTGTTGGGGAAAAATAAGCACTACCGCAGTTAGGCGGTAGTGTGGGGGTTAAAATAAAAGAGAAAAAAAAAGAAAAAAAAATAAACAGACGATTATTCCCTCCAAAAAAAAAGTAAATCCCCCCCCGGTCTCTCTGGGGAAGAGGCACCGGCCCTTGGAAGGGAGAGACTCTCCAGTAGCGCGCCGGCGGTGCTGCCCCTCTCTGGGGGACGAACCAACGGTGCCCCTCGACTGTCCCGCACCACGGCCCGACTTACCAAAACCCCCAGGGGCTACAGCAGGGCCTCCTGCTGCCTCGACTCCTCTGGCCCCTGGGGAGGACCTGAATAACCACGAGGGCCGTGGTGCGGGCGACGACAGAGGACCCTCTGCTGGGTCGTCGAGCGGTGGAGGGGAGGAGGGTGTTATCCTCGCTCCTCCCTCCCAGACTTTTTCCGGGACCCTTGGCCCTGGGGGATGACCTCTTCCCTGAGGAGCCAGGTGTCCCGGTGTCGGGAGAGGAGCGGGACCCCGAGCCTCTGCCGCCCGACGACCCGAACTCAGGGCGTTCCGGGAAGGGGTGCGCAGAGGAAGGTACCGCCGGTGACCCTGGGGGTGGAGTCGCCGGGGGTTTGAGGCCGGTTGGCGGCGCTGGACCAGCCCCCATCCTCTCGGTGGGGGAGGGGTCGGTGACCGAGGGCGACCTCCCGGAGGAGGGTTCGGGATCGGTGGCGGACACCGGGGACGACGCGGACTCAGTCTGCAGTGACGTTTTTGAGTCCCAGGTGCCCCCACCGATCTCCCCCTCATCCCCCCTCGAGGAACTCCGGGAATTTGTCGAGGAAACTCGGGGTCGCCGGGATAGAGCCCAACTGGCGCTCGACTGCTGGAGCTCATTTGAAAAAGTTTACTGGTCGGCCCACGCTGCCCGCCAGGCGCCTGGGCTCGACATTAATAAGCGAAACGAGTCAGGAACTTCCTGGGGGCACTCCTGGTGCGGGCGAGGGACTTCAGTGCCCCTCCTTCGTCCTCCCTGTAAATATATATACAGGTTTGTTGAAAAAAAAAAATAGAAGTTGCTTTGGTCCCCCTCCAACCCTATTTTGATTTAGTCCCTACCCTCCCCTTTACTGTTTTGATCACACAGCACTGCCCTTTGATGTGAAGGGCAGTGCTTGTCACTGGCCACCCGGGTGTTTTCCTATCTTCCTGGTGGTGCAAATTGAATAAAGATTCGTGCACGGTGTGTCTTTCACTGTGTCTCACACCTGCACACACACACCATGGGTGCTGGGGAAAAAATAAGCACTACCGCTTATGTGTGAGGGTTAATTAAAAAAAAAAATAGAAGTTGCTTTGGATCAGTATGAGAAGACAGTCTGCAAAGCAATCTTTTCTCATTTTGTTTTCTTGGTGGTCATAAGGACTCCTCCAGGTCTCTTCCCCTACCCCAGGCAATCCTTCCCCTCTGGGAGAAAATGAAAGTGAAGACTGCAAATGCTGGAGACCAGAGTCAAGAGTGGAGCTGGAAAAGCACAGCCAGTCAGGCAGCATCCGAGGAGCAGGAGAATCAATGTTTCTAAGATCAGCTCTTCATCAGGAAGGAGGCTTCCCTTCCCCCCACCCCCGCCATCTTTCATTTCAACTAAAGATTCATCTTCTAAAATGTATGGCTTGTGCGGTTGGGTTACCAGCTTCAGATTCTGCCTGATTTTAATGGCTGGGCAGTTGCTTTCCTATGCTATTTTTGCTGATTCATGAGGCTGTTCTAATGAAACCTCACCTGATCTGAAATTTTAACTTGGTATTCAATTCTTCAGATGCTGCCTGACCTTCAGTTTTTTTCTTTTTAACCTCTAATGCAATAGGAGGAGGTGTTCTTCAAATGCATAAATAAGCACTCATTGAAAGAAATGCCCATCATGAATGGAAAATCTGAGCTCAGCCCTTTCACCCTTGATCTACAACAAAAGGTTATTCTTAGAACCTACCTTGTGATCAGTATTGTCCAGAGACCACCACCATAATGGACTTCTCCATGATATGAAGGTCAGATTCTCAGCTGCAAAGGCCAGAGCCCAGAAGAGTAGCAGAATGGTACTGTGACCACGTGTCCTGTCCCGCATCAACACTTTTGTGCGTTCGAGGTGCAGCAGAACAATGGTACACAACCACCCAATGATAGATAGGCATGAGTAGACGATAGTGTATCCATACACAGTGCCTAAACCAAAGGATTGCCAAAGAATGTAGATTCCAAACTGCAGCAACAGGACCACCGACAGGAACAATTGCAGGAAGAAGAGACGAGAGCGTGGTACATACTTTGGCTCCATTGTAGTGCCATACATATTGTAACAAACATATAGCAAACTGCCGAAGAGTAAAACGATGCTCAAGAGTACTGTTGAAACCAGGGTGAAATAAAAACATGGGAAAAGTCCTTGTTGTATCCATACTTCTGACAAGGATGCGTTGTCTTCACAGTAACTTCCAAGGACAGTCATTGTATCAGACAAACAGCTGCAAAACAGAAATACAAACTGAATCCTCAAGGGATACAACAGGAATTATAATCAATATTAAAAAAAAAGTACTTTTTAAACAGGTACTCAACATAAAGACGTATGAAAACTAGATAGTTTTCTCTTATGCCAATGTTATGGAACGCCATTCCTCTGCAATAATATCAACAATTCCAACTTAAAATGCAAAGACTTTTAGGCAATAGAATTAAGCCATTCATCCCCTCAAGCATTTTCCAACATATAATTATATCATGGTGGACCTCCTGTCCTCAATTCCCATCCCCTGCTCTCTCCTCATATCCCATGATTCCCATTTGCTAGTTTTAAATACATTCCATGATTAACCATGTTCAACCCTATGGAGCATAAAATTCCAAAAATTCACAAGTATCTACAAGAAGAAATTTCTCATTTGCAGTGACAATGTCTCCTAAGTCCATTCTCTCCTGAGAAGGAAAATACTCTCTCCTCAATGATCCTTTCAGATGACAAAGTTAGGCAGAGGTTCAGGTTGTGTTGAGGAAGTGGGGAGGCTGCAGAAGGACTTGACAGTCTAAGAGACTGCGCAAAGAATGGCAGATGGAATAAAATGAGAGAGAGTGCATAGCCTCACACTTTGGTAGTAAGAGTGGAAGCATAACTGGGGAAAGGCTTCAGAAATCTGAAGCACAAAGGGATTTGGGAGACCCAGTTCAGGATTCTGTTAATGTTAACATGCAGGTTCAGTTAGGAGTCAGGGAGGCAAATGAAATATGAGCATTCTTTTCAAGAGGGCTAAAATATAGCAGAGGTTGTACAAGGCTTTGGTCAGACTGCATTTGGAACATTGTGACCAGTTATGGGCCCCACATCAAAAAGGAGTGAGCTGGCATTGGAGGGGGTCCAGAGGAAGTTTATAAGAATTATCCCAGGGATGAAGGGAATGTCATACAAGGAGTGGTTGAGGACTCTGGGTCTGTACTCAAAATGGAATTTAGAAGGAGGAGGGTGTATTGTATTGAAACTTACTGTTTATATACCGAAGACCTGGATGGAGTAGATGTTTCCATTAGTAGGACAGATCAGGACCTGAGGGCACAGACTTGGAGTGAAGGGACGACTCTTTATAACTGGGATAAGGAGCAATTTCTTCAGCCACAGATCAGTGAATCTGTAGAACAGACTTTACATTTTGCCAATTTGTTTTTTCCATCTATAAAAAATTAAAGCTCAGCAATGTTGCTGCATTGTCCTTGTTATATGTTCCTCCATTTTGTAGTCTGTCCAACACAATAACTATTAGGAGTCCTACAAATTATTCCCAATGTTTTCAGTTTGCTACCTCTTAGTTCAGACCATACATCGTCAACATTTCAGCAGCAAAAACAAAATGAAATTGTGAAGGAAGATAGTTATTTGGAAAAATCTACCCTTGTGTAATCGGTCTTTGGCACGACCGTAAACTATAACTGAGATAAGCATATTCAGACCATTCTTTCACATTAAGGCAGCGGGTAGCAAAGATAAAACAGAAGGACTCAGAGATAAAGTGACAGTGAGAAGTAACAGACCTGAAAGATCTGGTTGATTAGAAATGTATTGGATTGAATTGGGAAGCAGAAGCAAACTGCAATTTTTAGATTAATTTACAGGATACCACTGAACGATCAAGGAAGGTCAACGGCTACTAAGCCCCTTTACAGCATCTGTTTAGTGCTTTTGGTCTGCACACTTGAGTATACCATAGAATTGTTACATGAATGTCTTGCTATGCTGTTTGTGTTAGTTCACCAAATAAGGATCAGAGCCATTCTCCTGCTGCTTCCTTTAACCCTGGACATGATTCTTTTACAAATAACCACCCGATTCCCTTTGGAAGCCCAGAATTAATCTGCCTCGACCACACAGACGTACATTCTAGACAATGGCCACTTGATGTGAAGAATGTGAGGGAGAGTGGGAGATCTCAGAAACCTACCAAATTCTAAGAGAACTAGATAGGGTAAACACTGGAAGGATGTTGCCAATGACCAGCGAGTCCAGAACAAAAAAGGGGCTATAGTTTAAGGATCGATCGGACTGATTTCTTCACCCAGAGAATGGTGATCCTGTGAAAATCTCTGCCAGAGAAAGTGATGGAGGCCAAATATTCAATATTTTCAAGGAAGATTTAGATACAGTTCTTAGGGCCAAAAGAACTAAAGTGTATGGCAATAAAGCAGAAGTCAGTTCCAGAGTTAGATAAATTAGCCATGATCATATTGAATGGCAGAGCAAGCCTGCTCCCGCTCCTATTCGCGATGTTTCTCTGCTTCAATAAATGACTGACCATAAACAGTACCCATTCAAAACATGCCTGCATCAAAATTCACTTCAGTGGAAGCAGTCTGCAAAGGAATTAATGGCTCCACTAAACATGAAATGTCTATAGAAGCAACTAGTTTGTCCTTGGACTGGATTTCAATTGTGGTGTGCCTTGACCCCACAAACAGAAAGAGGCATTACTGAATTTGAGCTCAACATCAGCACCCAATGAAGGCAGACACCTTGAAAAAAAAAGGACACCCCACCGAATTCTGAATTCTTAGTCAGAGCTATACAGCACAAAAAAAAACTGATCCTCCAGTCCAACACGTCCGTGCCGACCAGACATCTAAATAAATCTAGTCCCATTTGCCAGCATTTGGCCCATATCCATGTAAATCCTTTCTATTGACATGCCTGTTCAATTTTTATGTGCACCACTGTTGGCTGGCTGTGTTCGGAGATCCCATGGCTAACCCAGACATACATACCAATAAACTCAACCAAAAAAGTTATGTATGCTCATATCAACAGAGTACACATCATTCTTTGACTGTTTGAAATATACATCCATTGGACTTGCCACTCAGCATGACTAGACAAAAAAAAAAGGTTAAAACACATTGGTTTGACTGTAAGAGTAACAAGCCGTCAGCTGATAGGATTCATCCTCATAATGGCACCGAATTGGTGTATTATAGATTGCCCAAGACAGATGAAAGTGTTGCCTTTTTGTACCCTACCTGATCTGAAATGGGTTCTGCACAACATGAGCTGGGTGAATTTCAACAGCCAGTTTTGGGCAGGTTTCCAAATAAATGGAAAAGATTCCTTTGGTGTGCCAAGTATAATATAAAATCGATAGCAATGCAGTGTCTACATGCTTATTTGACATTACTCACCTACTCACCAATGTAGCACTCAATGAAGCCATTGACACCTGTACTGCAGCATGATGATAAAGACCTGCCACTATTGCATGAATCGGTATCCAGTAAACTTACTAAGAACACAACATATGCACAAATAGAAAGTGTTGCCATGGATCAGTTAGGTTCAGTTCTCGTAAACATCCTTGCTGGATTATTTGAGAAATGTATGTATCTTCATTAGAATGACATGGAACCTCCTACCACTTGCATATTTCTCTCGTTTCAAGTTCTGTGTTCATGTGAAAGTCCTGTTTATGGCTAAAAAAAGTTTCCTTATGTGCCTTAATGGGCTCCATCCTGCACTCAAAATCATTTTTGCAACAGAGTAATCAAATGAGCTGCTTTTCCTTGAGGTGCTAGTTGAGAATCACCAAGGGGTTTGTAGCACAAACTCTTTCACTGGACAATATACACATGGAGTTCCTGCAGTACCATGCACTAAGAATGACCTACTGTCGACCTTGTAGGTATGTGCCAAGTCATATGTTCACCATGCAAGCTCTATACTAAATAATCCAATTAATTACACTGTCAAACAATTTAGATTGCAAGTCCGACTGTCAATGCGGTGCTCTTGCACATACTGGAAGCTACATTGATTAACACACAAGGGCCTGCTTTTTTTTGTAGGCGGAAACAGCATGTAAACACAAATGTATCTGTTTCTACTAAAAAAGGTGTCAACACTTCCCTTGCTCATTTCACATGTTTTAACCAGTCTACTTGGCTCGCTGAGAATTTCAACAGAACATGTCAGTGACTTGTCAGCCATCATTTAACTAGATAAAATTTCCATAGAAATGCACCACTATCCACTTGCCAGCCAATTAGCACCATCATACTCAGTATAAATGCTGCATACCCTTTACACTGGTATTTGCAAACTGTCCTGATTAGCACAGAATAAAAGTGTCAGCATTATTTTTTCACCATAATTTTTGCACTATAGATTTCCTTGCACATTTATCCTTCTTACAAAATTCTTTTTCTGTATTTGCTCACTGAGCAAATCGCTGGCTGAGGAGCATTTATTGCCCACCCCTAAATTGCCCAGAGAGCAGTTAAGAGTCAACCACATTGACTTGGGGTCTGGAGTCACACAGGTGTGGATGCATTTTCCTTCCCTAAAGGACAGTAGTGAAGCAGATTAACTTTTCCAACAATCAGCAATGGATTCATGGTCATCATTGGACTCCTTAATTCCAGATTTTTTTAAAATCATCAAATTCCATCATCTGTGTTTGTGGGATTGGAGCCTAGGTTCCTAGAACATTACGTGGGACCTCTGATGCTGCCTGACCTGCTGTGCTTTTCCAGCTCTACTTTGTCCCTGGATTAAACAGTCCAGCGGTAATACCATGAGGCCATTACCTGCACATTAGTGGTCTATAAACGAACCTTTTTTTTCTGGCTCTTGGCTCCAGTCAAATCAATTCAGTCTTTGACCATTGCATGGCATACTCTTTCAGCACTAAAATACTGTCCTTGGTCAATACTACCATTCTTCTCCCTTTTATGAAGGATTTTTGATCCAGCAATATTTAAACACCTAATCTGGCCCTACATCTACGTGGCAATCTGCACCCAAAACTTTCTGATCTTATTAAGAACACTGGGCATTTACATATCTGCACAGGATCCAGGACTTAGACTTTACTACTTCCTCCCTTGCACTGACCCCCATCTACTGAGTATTTGCACTCTCTCAATATTCTGTGCGGCTTGGTATTCCTCTGATATTATCGCATGGTTGCCAACCCCTGCTGGGTTAGTTTAAATCCTCCTCATCACCACCAGCAAAACATCCCAGAACAGACTCTGCCACAACTTTGATCAGGTGAAAAACATCCAGGCTGTCCAGGGTACGTCTTCCTCAGCCAGTCCCAATGGCACTAATTAAAATCATGCAGAAACTTTCCAAGTATACATTTATCTATATAATCCTATTTCTGTACACACTTTTACATGGCATTGGAAATTATTCAGAAGAACACTGTTTTGGGGTCCTGCTTATTAATTTCCGACCTATGTCACCAAATTCCACCTCCAGGACCAGATCTCTTTTCCTACCGATATCATTGGGGCCAATGTTGACCACAATTGCAGACTTTTTGCCCAAACTCCTCAAGGTGTCCTGCAACCAGTAATATCCTCGGTCTTGACATTGGGCAGGCCAGATATATTCATAATTTCACAGCTATAGTTGCAGAAATGCTCATCTGTTCCCATATTTATACTGAATTACCTATCACTACAGTTTTTACAATCTTATTTATATCCCCCTGTAAAGTCAAGGCTCGTTTGGTGCTTTGTGCTTAGTTCTGGTTACACTCTCCAGTTGAGCCATCATTGTCATCAGTATTTTGAACTGAACTCAAGTTGAAGAGCAGTATGCTGTCAGACAACTCGTGTCCTGCTGCTTGCACTTTTTGGATTGCCAGGTACATATGCTTAAGCTGAGAGTGACCACATCAATACATATATTGCTATTGACATCTCAGCTTCATGAATGCACCACTTTCCTGCTGCTACTCAAGTTCCAAAACCCAGAGCTCCAGATGCTATAACTCACAACATTTCCAGCATGTATGGATTTCCAAGACAGCGAAGAGGGTTACCTCAGATTACAACAGGATTTTGACCAGATGGACCAATGGGCTGAGAAGTAGCAGATAGAGTTTAATACAGATAAATGCGAGGTGCTGCATTTTGGGAGATCAAATCTTAACAGGACTTATACACTTAATGGTAAGGTCCAAGGGAGTGTTGCTGAACAAAGAGACCTTGGAGTGCAGGTTCATAGCTCCTTGAAAGTGGAGTCACAGGTAGATAGGATAGTGAAGAAGGCGTTTGGTATGCTTTCCTTTATTGGTCAGAGTATTCAGTACAGGAGTTGGGAAGTCATGTTGCGGTTATACAGGACATTGGTTAGGCCACTTTTGGAATATTGCATGCAATTCTGCTCTCCCTCCTATCGGAAAGATGTTGCAAAACTTGAAAGGATTCAGAAAAGATTTACAAGGATGTTGCCAGGGTTGGAGGGTTTGAGCTATAGAGAGAGGCTGAACAGGTTGGGCCTGTTTTCACTGGAGCAGAGGCTGAGGGGTGACTTTATAGAAGTTTACAAAATTATGGGGGGCATGGATAGGATAAACAGACAAAGTCTTTTCCCCTGGGGTGAGGGAGTCCAGAACTAGAGGGCATAGGTTTAGGGTCAGAGGGGAAAGATATAAAAGAGAACTAAGGGGGAACTTTTTCACACAGAGGGTGGTACTTGTATGGAATGAGCTGCCAGAGGATGTGGTGGAGGCTGGTACAATTGCAGCATTTAAGAGGCATTTGGAGGGGTATATGTATAGGACGGGTTTGGAGGGATATGGGCCGGGTGCTGGCAGGTGGGACTAGATTGGGTTGGGATACCTGGCCGGCATGGACAGGTTGGACCGAAGGGTCTGTTTCCATGCTGTACATCTCTATGACTGTGACTATGTGCTGGTAAGGTGAATTGCCCATAGTGTCAAGGGATGTGCAGGCTAGATGGATTAGCCAGGGAAAATGCAGGGGTACAGGGGTAGAGTAGAGGCATGGGTCTGGGTGGGATGCTCTCCAGTGGGTCAGTGTTGAATCAATGAGTGGCCTGCTTTCACTCTATGCGGATTCTAAATGATTCCCAAATGGCTGCAGTCAAATGTGACACACAAGATGGTTGTGGTTGCTGGAGACCAGCCTTCTCAGCAAGAGTTCCTTAGGGTTGTGTCCTAGGCCCAACAATCTTCAGCTGCTTCAATGACCATCCCTCCTTCAGAAGGTCAGAAGTGAAATGTTCACTGTTGATTGTACAATGCTCAGCATTATTTGCAACTTCTCAGATACTGAAACAGTACATGTTCAAAAGCAGCAAGATCTGAACATCCAGATTTGGGCTGAAAATTGGCAGGTAACATTTGTGCCACAAATACCAGGCAATGACTTCTCGAACAAAGTCAAAATAATATAACCACTGCCCTTTGACATGTAGGGTTACTGTCACTGCATCCCCACTATTAACATCCTTGGGTTTACCATTGACCAGAAACTCAACTTGATTCGGTACACAAACACCGTGGCTACAAGAGCAGATACAAGACTTGGAATACTGCTGCAAATAACTCCCCACTGCCTTCCGAAAGCCAGCCCATCATTCGCAAGTACAAGTCAGGAATGTGATGGATTACTACCCTTGTCTGGATGGGTGCAGTTCCAACAAACATTCAAGAAGCTTAACACCATTCAGGACAAAGCAGCCTGCTTGATTGGCAACACATCCACAAACATCCACTCCCTCCATCACTGATGCCCAATAGCAGCAATGTATACAATATACAAGATACGCTACAGAAATTCACCAAAGCTCCTTAAACTCCACCTTCCAAACACAAGACCACTTGTATCTAGAAGGACAAGGGCAACAGATACATGGGAATACCACCTCATGAAAGTTCCCCTCCAAGCCATGTAGACCTGGAAATATATCATTGAAAGAACAATGTCTCAACTAAAATTCTGAAATTCCCTCTGATGAGGATTGTGGGTCTACCCACAGCACATGTGCTGTAGCAGTTTAAGACGACAGCTTAAGGGCAACTAGGGACAGGCAATAAATGCTGGATTTCCTGGTGAAGGGCTTTTGCCCGAAATGTCGATTTTCCTGCTCCTTAGATGCTGCCTGACCTGCTATGCTTTTCCAGCACGGATTTAAATGCTGGTTCCCAGCATCTGCAGTCCTCACTTTTGCCTAATAAATGCTGGTCACCAATGATGCCTGTATCACAAATGAATATACAAAAGGTGCAACTCTGCATGAAACATTACTTCCAAACAAAAAACTTCTCATTTGCACAAAATTCCCACATGAACCAAATTTACTCCTACAGTTCACTGCTTTTAGTATTTGGACTATGAAACTACACATTTCGTGTTTCTTTGTTCAAACTACCAAATTACTACAAGTATCAAATCTGCAAAGAATGATAATACGGATAACTGAGGTTCTATCAGCTCTCCTGAAGGAAAATCAAGTTTACCCCATTACGACACAATTTGTCTTTTGATCCAATTCCCTTCAAAGAATATTGAACTAGCATCAATCATCTTTTCAGTGTATTCAAATGATTACAGCAGTTCAACAGTCAGCTTAACAATGCCTTCTCTGGAGCGTATAGGGATGGCAATAAATATAGCCTAGCCAGCAACACCCATATTTCCTTGAATAAGCAAATGGAACAAACTTAATCACTGACCTCTTCTTTATAGAATCCCTACAGTGTGAGAAACAGGCTCTTCGGCCCAGCAAGTCCACACCGACCCTCCAAGAGAGGAACCCAACCAGACCCATTCCCCTAGATTTACCATAAGACATAGGAGTGGAAGGAAGGCCATTTGGCCCATCAAGTCCACTCTGCCATTCAATCACCTAACCTAGACATTCCTGAACACTGGGCAATTTAGCATGGCCAGTTCACCTAACCTGCACATCTTTGTATTGTGGGAGGAAGCCAGAGGAAACCCACACAGACCTGGGGAGAATGTGCAAACTCCGCACAGACAGGTGGAATTGAACCCTGGTCCCTGGCGCAGTGAGGCAGCAGTGCTAGCCAATGTGCCACCCCAACATTTGTCCAATTCTTTGTCTTCTTTTTCGACAATAGCCCAGGAAGCTGCAATTTTCAGGCATTTTGTACCCAGTTACTAAGTGGTCTGAACCTACAAAACCAACTGTCCTAAATAGATTACTAATTGGCTGAAAGTGGTAATTTAATTCAGGAAGCAGAATTGGAAGTTACAGTTAAGGCAGAATTGGGGTTGTGGGTAAGGAACTCAATATTCTTCCTCAAACACAGTCTTTCCTGGAACCCAAACAATCATGTAAATTGGAAAAAAAACTTATCTTACCAGATATGCTAGATGTAGCTAACTCAAGGAATAAATTCTGCACAAAGAGATGTGGGGCAAGAGTGCATTGCAGAAAAGGGATATTCATGTGTCAAACTTCTATTTCTACTGTACAATTGGCAGACACACAGGTCTTTCCTTTGCAGAGACTAAAGCAAAAGAGTGAATTCCAGTGTGTTAACTCCACGAAACCCTGAATCAGATACATCTGTCACTTGAAGTCTCATAATAACATGGGACTTGCACTAAGTGAAGTAATATCTAGCTCAAAGCAAGGTGGTTTGCGTTATTAAGAACCCAAATCAACTCCAGGATATTCTTTAGGCAAGTGTTCTAATCCATCTATTTTTAGTTGCTCTAATGAGCTTCCCTCCAAAAAGATATATGAAAATTTGAGTTTGTACTGCTGAATGGAGTGTAATATTTGCATCACACAAGAGAGAGGTAATGGCTATATCAAATAATGTAGCTATCTTTACTTAATATTCAATGTTTTATTACTGAATTCCCCCACTATCAACATCCCAGGATTATTGTTGATGAGAAACATAACTGGAGCAGCCAGATAAACACTCGAGTAGGTCACTGACTAAGAATACTACAGTGCCTAACACACCTCCTAACTCCTCAAAAGACTATAAAAGGCACAAATCAGGGATGTAATAGAATAAGTTCCAACACTCAAGAAACTGGACACATCCAGGACAAGCAACCTGTTTGACTGGCACCCTTTTACCATCTTCAATATTCATTCCCTTCACCACTGCAACACAGCAGTGTATGCAATCGACAAGATGCACTGCAAAACTCATTAGTGTGCCTTCCATCAACTATCATCTAGAGCAAGAGTGATAACACACATAGGAACACTACAAACTGCAATTCCCCCTCCAACTCTCATTCTGATTTGACACGTGAGTTAAAGTCGCAGAGCTTCTTCACACCACCGTGTAGTTACACCACATGGACTGCAGGGATTCAAGATGGCTCACCACAATCTTCAAGAGTAAAGGGCAAATGTTGATCAAGCACTGTAGTGAAGTTTATTACTTGTACAAGTGATATAAAAAGACACACCCAATTGCCCAATTTGTGGAGTTAGTTGAGCTTCCAGGCTTGAACTTCATGCTGATTGTAAATACCACCTGAGAAGCTACAAACAGAAACATGATCTAGGCTGAAACGATACAATGAATTCCTACTACCCTGCAGCTGACGATTATCACAAAAACATGAGTATTCAACTTGACCATAAAAAAACCTCTCAAAATGAAATCTCTTGACTCTACTGACCTTGAACAAATTCAAACTGGGGAAGGCATTTAAAAACCGGGTGAACGGTTTACGTAAGTAGTAAACGCTGGTTCTGAAACGCTGCCCTGTCAAGGGTACATTCCGAGGAAATGCAGAACCCCAGAGAGATTTGTAACAAAAAAAAACACACAAACTCTGGAAAAGCTCAGCAGATCTGGCAGCATTTGTGGAGAGAAATCAGAGTTAACGTTTTGGGCCCGGTGACTCTTCCTCAGAACCGAAGGTAGTTACGAAAATGTCGGTTTCTATGTAGAGGTTGTACTGAGAGACTGAGCCCTGGCGTTTATGACATTACGCAGCGTCAGCTCGAACCCACTGCACTCCTTCATTAGATGTGCATTTACTGTACCGATTGTAAGGGCTGAAACACAAACTGCGACCAAAACGCGCGAATAAAAGCTATCGAGAGGAATATAACCAAGCCACAGCTACCCATAAGAATACTCACCAATTTTCAAGGCTCCGATCACTTTATTTTCTCTCGCCTTTGAAAGTCATTTGCAAATGAGACAGGCCACAATACAACCACTAGGTCCTAGTGCACGCAATCACAGGATGTGAATCTCCAAATCCTGTTTTAAACGGCCACCGTATTGCCCTTGGATTGGCTACAGCCGCCACTCTGCCAATAAAGCACTTAGTCACTGTTGAACACAGCAATGTGAACGTTACAAGCAATAATTATCACAGAATCCCTGCAGCGTTGAATCAGCCCATTCAACCCGTTGACTCCATACCGACCACCCAAAGAGCATCCCTCCCAGACCCATCCCATTCCTGTAACCCCGCATTTCACATGGCTAATCTATCCAGTCTGCACATCTTTGGACTGTGGGAGGAAACAGGAAAAATATTGAAACTTCACACAGTTTCCGGAGGCTGGAATCGAACAAGGATATCTGGTTGGCATGGACGAGTTGGACTGAAGGGTCTGTTTCCGTGCTGTAGATCTCTATGACTCTATGCTGAGGCAGCAGTACTAACCAGTAAGCCACCATGACACCAGTTTATTCCGGGGGGGCCATTGCATTAGAATGGCCAGAGATTACAGACAGTTTCTTGCACTGTGCGTGGATCTGTCTGTCATGTTGTTTCCCTTGCAACAGCAGTCCTACAGCGCTCTCTCAGAGTCACTTATCTCACCCAATCCAAGTGTGGTCACCACCATTTCGTTACCATTGCACATTTTTGATTTCCAGCATGATTGAAGGTGACAGTAAGCACTCCTCTTCCAGTGATTCCCAGCTTCCACCTCTGTATGTCGATGAGCTTCCAAACATTCAATTCCCCTTCCTGTTAGCCCTTCCCTGTATTCCACTGGCTTCCCGATTCCTTCAGTTCATACCCAACTAGTCTACATGAGTATGCCTTTACCCCCCCAAGCCCTGTCCCTGTCATATGAGATGACCATGCCAATTGCTGTCATACACTATCCCATCCCCTAAAAGTCAGGGTGCTGCAGATCATGGATGAACACCCTCCTACACAAACCCTTTCCCATCCATGCTTTACTGTATCCCCTTCACAAATACAATTTTCCCCTTCATAAATATAATATACTCTTCCTCTTTCTCCAGCTTGAACCTCCCAATTCCAGAAATTACTGTGCAATGTCTCCTTTGTGTAGCAATGACCTGTCCTCCCAGCACCCCCTTTCCATATAGTTGCTGTGGATGGATATGACAGACTGACCTTGGCCCATACTCTTGAGTGACCTAACTGGATAGCCCAACATGAGAAAGGTGCGGACCTCTGACTGATAGTTGGACCGCTCCCTGACAAGTCTGTATTTCCTGACCAGAATGCAAATGTATTGGAAAGGTGCAACAATGGTCATGAGGGGTTGGTTAATGTTGGAGGTCTTTGGTCACGAGGGGGTGTGCCCAGAGATGCTGTTTGGTCCTAAGCAAAATGCAGCAATCTGAAGTCACCAGGTATATGCTCTAACTTCAATGTCGAAATTTCTTAACATCTAGCTTGTTCAATAGGCTTGGTATGATAGGAAGCTGAATATTAATGAGGTGGATTTGGCAAAAGCATAAAAGATAGAATGAGAAGCTCCGATATTGAGTTAAGCCTCTTTAGACCTCTCATCTGAATCTCACCATAGCCCATGTTGTTCAGACACCTATAAGACTCCATCCAATGAAACTATTGTCAATCAGATTCACTAAAATCCTTTGAAGAAAATTTGATATCCTCATCTGAACTTGCCAACACACAACTTCAGTCTTTTAAATGCCCTTTGAAATCACCAAGCAAGTCAATTGATTGTATCCAAACACTACAATTTATGATAAAAGAATTTAAACTGAATGGACCACCCAGCATCAACCAAGGCATCAGAAACAACACTGGCATATACAGGCTTGTCAACAATACAATGATCTCTTGAGTGCCTTCTGGTAACCTTGTAGCAATGTCGGGAGTCATTAGAATAATCAGGCAACAGCCTGTTAAATAAATACCCCTGATTGTCTGGCTTGATGATGATGATGATGGTTAAATTATAAATTTAGCCAAGATAACTTTCTTTAGAGTTTTCTTTAAATTTGTACAATAGAATCTGCATCTTTTAATTGTATCATTTGTACTGTGAGAATAGAGGTTTGCTCCACCTGACTTAGACAACATGCACAGAAACTACACTTGAGTAGCAATAGAATTAATCCAGGTGCTGTGGAGGGAAGGCACAGAATCATAGAGATCAAACAGCACAGAAAAAGGCCCTTTAGCCCATCAAGTCTACGTGGGTTGAAAACAATCACCTAACTATTCTAATCCAATGTTCCAGCATTTGGTTTTTATCCTTGTATTCTGGATTAGTGGTGCTGGAAGAGCACAGCAGTTCAGGCAGCATCCGAGGAGCAGTAAAATCGACGTTTCGGGCAAAAGCCCTTCATCAGGAATAAAGGCAGAGAGCCTGAAGGGTGGAGAGATAAGCTAGAGGAGGGTGGGGTTGGGGAGAAAGTAGCATAGAGTAGAATAGGTGAGTGGGGGAGGGGATGAAGGTGATAGGTCAGGGAGGAGAGGGTGGAGTGGATAGGTGGAAAAGGAGATAGGCAGGTAGGACGAGTCCGGACAAGTCATGAGGACAGTGCTGAGCTGGAAGTTTGGAACTAGGGTGAGGTGGGGGAAGGGGAAATGTACATAAGCAGGCCATTTGACCCATCATATCTAACTGGCACCTCAGAGCTACCCATCAAGTCCCACTCTCAAGCCCTATCTCTGTAACTTCATCCCTTTCAAATATATATCCATAGACATAATAGCAGAAATTAGGCCATTCGGCCCATCAAGTCTGGTCCATCATTCAATCATGGCCGATAAGTTTCTCAACCCCATTCTCTCTGTAATCCTTGATATTCAAGAACCTATCTATCTCAGTCTTAAATATACTCAATGACCTGGCCTCCACAGCCTTCTGTGGTAATGAATACACTCACCACTCTCTGGCTGAAGAGGTTTCTCCTTACCTCCACTCTAACAGGTCTGCCCTTGTGTCCTAGCCTCTCCTACCAATCGAAACATCTTCCCAACGTCCATTCTGTCCAGTCCATTCAGTATTCTAGGAAAAAGTGAGGACTCTGGATTAGTGGTGCTGCAAGAGCACAGCAGTTCAGGCAGCATCCAAGCTGCAGTGAAATTGAGTTTCGGGCAAAAGCCCTTCATCAGGAATAAAGGCAGTGAGCCTGAAGCGTGGAGAGATAAGCTAGAGGAGGGTGGTGGTGGGGAGAAAGTAGCATAGAGTACAATAGGTGAGTGGGGGAGGGGATGAAGGTGATAGGTCGGGGGTGGGAGGAAAGTGGAGTCGATAGGTGGAAAAGATGATAGGCAGGTAGGACAAGTCATGGGGACGGTGCTGAGCTGGAAGTTTGGAACTAGGTTGAGGTGGGGGAAGGGGAAATTAGGAAACTGTTGAAGTCCACATTGATGCCCTGGGGCTGAAGTGTTCCGAGGTGGAAGATGAGGCGTTCTTCCTCCAGGCATCTGGTGGTGAAGGAGGCCCAGACCTCCATGTCCTCGGCAGAGTGGGAGGGGGAGTTGAAATGTTGGGCCACAGGGCAGTGTGGTTGATTGGTGCAGGTGTCCCAGAGATGTTCCCTAAAGCACTCTGCTAGGAGGCGCCCAGTCTCCCCAATGTAGAGGAGACTGCATCGGGAGCAATGGATACAATAAATGATATTAATGGATGTGCAGGTAAAACTTTGATGGATGTGGAAGGCTCCTTTATGGCCTTGGATGGAGGTGAGGGAGGAGGTGTGGGTGCAGGTTTTACAATTCTTGTGGTGGCAGGGGAAGATGCCAGGTTTGGAGGGTTGGTTGTAGGGGGGCGTGGACCTGACCAGGTAGTCATGGAGGGAACGGTCTTTGCGGAAGGTGGGAAGGGGTGGGGAGGGAAATATATCCCTGGTGGTGGGGTTTTTTTGGAGGTGGCGGAAATGTCGGCGGATGACTTGGTTTATATGAAGGTTGGTAGGGTGGAAGGTGAGCACCAGGGGCGTTCTGTCCTTGTTACGGTTGGAGGGGTGGGGTCTGAGGGCGGAGGTGCGGGATGTGGACGAGATGCGTTGGAGGGCATCTTTAACCGCGTGGGAAGGGAAATTGCGGTCTCTAAAGAAGGAGGCCATCTGGTGTGTTCTGTGGTGGAACTGGTCCTCCTGGGAGCAATTTTATCCTTGTATGTCTTGGCATCACAAGTGCACATCTAAATACTTACAGTCATAAACATTATGAGGGTTTCTGCCTCCACCATCCTTACAGGCAGTGAGTTCTGGATTCCCATCACCCCGAGTGAAAAACATCCCTGCATCCCAGCTAAATCTCCTGCCTCTTACCATAAATCTATGATCCCTGGTGACTAATTCCTCCATTAAGGTGAAAAGTTCTTTCTTGTCTACCCTATCTCAGTTCTGAGGAAGGGTCACCGGACCTGAAATGTTAACTGATTTCTCTTCACAGATGTGCCACACCTGTTAAGTTTTTCCAGCTACTTCTGTTTTTGGACCTGACTATACATCTCTCTTCACAATTAAAAAATTCCAGCTCAGGAAATATCCTGTTGAATCTCCTCTGCACTATCTCCAGTTGTGGTGAAACGGTTAAAAATTATGTCCCAATACATGTGTGAATCTAACCGGAATGAAGGTGTTGCTTAGTCCCGTGTGAATCTTATTACACACCTCCCCGTGTGAATCTTCTTATCTGTATGTAACCAGAATGGAATGTGTTTTTTAGCCTTGCTCTGCTGTTCACATGAATGTTTATATCTGGAAAAGAGTATATCAGCTGGAAAAGTCTCCAGTTCGGTGAGTCTGCTCCGGGGTTGCGTTTAACCGCCGAGCGTGGGTTGTTGGCAACCGCTCTACGAGAACTGACGGCTCCCAGTTCCGGTAACACGTAGAGTGAGTATAAACCAGACCCGTTGTAAGTACGAGACTGGTTGCGGCGACGCTGCGGGGAATAAAACACTTATATTCTAGCAGACTCGCCTCTTGGCTGTTTGTTCTGTGTCAGACTACTTTCCTGCGAGCCTGGTCCTTGACCTTGAGAATTTTTTTTAAAACATTTTGGCGTAGTCGGCAGGATCAATCGCAATTGAGCAGAGATTTTGATACAGAACAATGTTTTGGAAAAAGACTAAGAAACCAGAAGAACAAACTGTGGAGGTCCCGACCGTCCCGGGATGGCATGGATGTGGGCATGTACGTGGCAGTTTGTTTGAGAGAGGATCCCAGTCCTGCCGAAGAACCCCTTGCCTGGGGTACAGCGGAGGATGTGGGCATGTCCAAAAAGCTGAAGCGGAGTTAACAGAATTGAATGGGATTGAACTGAACTGAACTGAGTGGAACTGAAGTGAATCAAATTGAACGGAACAAAATGGAACTGAGCTAAACTGAATTGAAATGGACGGAACTGAATTGAACACAATTGAATTGAACTGAACAGACCTGAACTGAGCTGAATTGAACTACACTGAATTGACTGAACTGAAATTAACTGAAACGAATTGAACTGAATTAAGCATAATGTAACACATGTATTGGGCCAAGCAGTGGAATGTGGTGTAAAATTATGTCCCAACACATGTGTGAATCATAATGTAACACATGTATTGGGCCAAGCAGTGGAATGTGGTGAAACGGTTAAAAATTATGTCCCAATACATGTGTGAATCTAACCGGAATGGAGGTGTTGCTTAGTCCCGTGTGAATCTTATTACACACCTCCCCGTGTGAATCTTCTTATCTGTATGTAACCAGAATGGAATGTGTTTTTTAGCCTTGCTCTGCTGTTCACATGAATGTTTATATCTGGAAAAGAGTATATCAGCTGGAAAAGTCTCCAGTTCGGTGAGTCTGCTCCGGGGTTACGTTTAACCGCCGAGCGTGGGTTGTTGGCAACCGCTCTACGAGAACTGACGGCTCCAAGTTCCGGTAACATGTAGAGTGAGTATAAGCCAGACCCGTTGGTTGTGGCGACGCTGCGGGGAATAAAATGCCCATATTCTAGCAGACTCGCCTCTTGGTCGTTTGTTCTGTGTCAGACTACTCTCCTACGAACCTGACCTTGAGAATTTTTTAAAACACCAGTGCAATCAAATTCCTTCAAAATGTGGATTCTACAAGTGCACATAATACTCTATGTCTTGGCTAATGAAGACGCGTATCACATGTGCTTTCTTAAACATACCTGCCTAGCCCACAATCTTAAGGTGCACACCAAGGTCCCTTTAATTCTTGTGCTTCCCAGGGTCTGACCATTCATTGCATATTTTCTTGACTTTTTGTTCTGCCCAAATGCATCACCTCACACCTCACCATGATGGCACCTGACAGGGGAGCACTTGCTCAGTAATTCATGAGATTGTCAGCTGTGAATTTTGTTCTTAAAAATGTGTTGCTGGAAAAGCGCAGCAGGTCAGGCAGCATCAAAGGAGCAGGAGAATCGACGTTTCGGGCATGAGCCCTTCTTCTCCATTCCTGAAGAAGGGCTCATGCCCGAAACGTCGATTCTCCTGCTCCAAGAAGGGTTCATGCCCGAAACGTCGATTCTCCTGCTCCTCTGATGCTGCCTGACCTGCTGCGCTTTTCCAGCAACACATTTTTAAGTTCTGATCTCCAGCATCTGCAGTCCTCACTTTCTCCTTTGAATTTTGTACTCAAGTTCTGGAGTGGAACTCTAACTTGTAGCTTTCTGACTCAGAGACAGAATGTTACCTCACAGTAATCATGCATGCATACAAGAGACATAAGATCTGTAGGTTCTTTAGGATCACAGAATCCCTATAGTGTGGAGGCAGGTCATTTGGCCCAACATGTCTGCACCGCTCCTCCAAAGAGCATTCAGACCCATTCCCCCACCATATCTCTGCATTTTCCATGGCTCATCCACTTAGGCTGCACATTCCTGGACCCCAAGAGCAATTTAGCATGGCCAATCCACCTCACCTGCAAATCTTTAGACTATGGGATCATAGGGAGAATGTTCAAATTCCACACAGTTTCCCGAGGCTGGAATCAAACCTGGGTTCCTGGCATTGTGAGGCAACAGTACTAACCACTCAGCCACCATGACAGCATGGTGTAATCTAGTGGGATTATGAAATAATAAACCAGCACTTAGAGTCATAGAGTCCAACAGCACGGAGAGAGGCCCTTTGGCACTAACTGGTCCATGCTGACCAAAATGTCCATCCACACTAACCCCATTTCTCTACACTTGGCCCATTTCCTTCTGAACGTATCCAAGCCATGTATTTGTCCAAATGCCTTTTAAATGCTGTTAATGTACCTGCCTCAACCACTCCCGCTGGCAGCTCATTTAATACACGTACAACTGTGTAAAAACGTTGCCTTTCAGGTTCCCTTTTATTCTATCCCCTCTAATCTTTAACTGATGCCTCCTAGTCCTCGATTCCCCAACCCTGGGAAAAAGATTTGAGTACATTCACCCTATCCATGCCTCTCATGCTCTTATGCACTTCTATAAGATCCCCCCTCGATCTCCAATGGTCTAAAGAAAAGGTCTTAGCTTGTCCAACCTCTCGCTATAACTCTGACCGTTGAGTCCTGGCAACATCCTTATCAATTTCTTCTGCACATTTTCCAGTTTAACATCCGTCTGACAGCAAGGTGACCAAAACTGAACACAATAGCGTGGCCTCACTTACATCCTGTACAACTGCAACATGACTTCCCAACTTCTGTACTCAATGCCCTGACTGATGAAAACCAGTGTGCCAATAGCCTTCTTCACTGCCCTGTCTACCTGTGACTGCACTTTCAGAGAACCATGCACCTGAACTCCCTCTGTTCAACTACACTCTCTAAGGCCCTAGCATTCACTATAAAACTCCTACCTTGTTTTGATTTTCCAAAATATAAGACCTCCGGCTGAGATTATGGATGTAAGTTTGCTCGCTGAGCTGGAAGGTTCGTTTTCAGACATTTCGTCATGAATATATATATATATATGTATATATCTCAAATGAAAATATATCAAAAATAAAAAGACTAATATACTCGTGCATGAACAGTCATGAGACAAGAGTATTTTATACTGGTATTCATTAAAGAAGTTGGTGCTAATGTCAGAATGAGAAAGGTAGCTATGAAATTGAATACAAAATTGAGAACTTTAAAAGACTGGAAGCATGTTCAGTGATGAAATCACATAACCCAGATAGGATGTATCCCAGGTTGCTGAAGGATGGAAGAGTGGAAATTATAGATCTCTGGCCACAATACGACAAAATTCTTAAATTTGAAAATAGTGCTAAAATTGAGAGGATTACAAATATTATACACATCAGGACAAATGCAAGAATGCCAAATTTCAAATGATCATAACAATTTAAACTGCAGGCACTGATTGATTGGCAAGTCGACTCTGACTGGATGAGGCATTACTACAGAAAAAGCAATAGGCTTCCCAAATGTGAGAAGTGTAATATCACAGGAAAATAGGTAGGTGGATGGTGAATATTTCTTATGTTTCTGTTTTCACTGGCCAAATGGTTTAAATCAAGAGATGATATTGACACAAAATAGATGGAAATACAAGTGAGAAGGCAATGACCTAGTAACATTATTGCTAGATTGTTAATCCAGAAACCTAGGTAACCTTCTGGGGACCTGAGTTCAAACCCTGCACGGTAGATGGTGTAATCTGATATCAGTAAAATCTGGAAGTAAGAATCTAATAATGACTGTAAATCCATTGTTGATTGTTGGAAAAATCCATCTGGTTCACTAATCCCATTAGGGAAGGAATCTGCCATCATTACCTAGTCTGGCCTACATTTAACTCTAGACCCCACAGCAATGTGGTTGACTTTTATCTGCCCTCTGGGCAATTAGGGATGAGCAATAAATGCTGGCTTGGCTAGCAATACCCTCATCCTTTGAATTTTTAAAATCCATTTGTTGGATGTGGGCATTGCTGACTGGCCAGCATTTATTGCTCATCCCAAGTGCCCTTGAGGTGTTGGTGAGCTGCCTTCTTGAACCACTGCAGTTCACCTGCTATGGGTTGACCCACAATGACATTGGAAAATGAATTCCAGAATCTGAACAAGCAACAGTGAAGGAATAGTGATATATTTCCAAGTCAGGATGGTGAGTGGCTTAGAGGGGCACTTGAAGGTGGTAGTTTTACCATATATCTGCTGTCCTTGTCCTTCTAGATAGAAGTGATCATGTGTTTGGAAGGTGCTGTCTGAAGATCTTTGGTGAATTTCTGCACTGCATCTTGTAGATAGTACACACTGCTGTAACTGAGCGTTGGTGGTGGAGGGTGTGGATGTGGAGCTAATCAAGTGGGCTGCTTTGTCCTGGATGGTGTCACGCTTCCTAAGTATTATTGGAGCTGCACTCATCCAGGCAAGTGGGGAGTATTCCATCACACTCCTGACTTGTGCTATGTAGATGGCAAACAGCCTTTGAGGAGTCAGGAGATGAGTTACTTGCCACAGTGTTCCTAGCTTCTGACCTGCTCTTGTAGCCACTGAATTTGTGTGGTGAGTCTATTTGAATTTCTAGTCAATGATAACTGATATAAAGGTGTAGGTATGCAGTGTACCTTGAAAAGACAGAGGAAGCTGACAAGGACTGAGTGAAAGCACAGAGTGTGCTGAACAACATAAAAAATGTAACATTTGGTTGAAACAAATAGATGGAGTTGCATTACCATGGAACAAAAACAAATTCAAATTCGGCCAATCAGTTTAAATTATGTCCCAGATGCCAAAATCCAATCAAATTTGAATTTTACTGTTTGGGATAAGATCAAACCAATGAAATTATCCAGAGTTTTGGGACATTTCAAACGGTTAGGGGGGGAATAGCAAAGGGCACCAACAAGTACAGACTGCCAGCCAAATAACTTTCTGAAAGGCACCTGTCCATAAGCAGAAGACTGAAGACCAGACGACCCAGGAAAAGATTAGATTAGATTAGATTAGATTACATTACAGTGTGGAAACAGGCCCTTCAGCCCAACAAGTCCACACCGACCCGCCGAAGCGCAACCCACCCATACCCCTACATTTACCCCTTACCTAACACTACGGGCAATTTAGCATGGCCAATTCACCTGACCTGCACATCTTTGGACTGTGGGAGGAAACCGGAGCACCCGGAGGAAACCCACGCAGACACGTGGAGAACATGCAAACTCCACACAGTCAGTCGCCTGAGGCGGGAATTGAACCCAGGTCTCTGGTGCTGTGAGGCAGCAGTGCTAACCACTGTGCCACCGTGCCGCCCCTAAAATACAGAGGAAAATCTACAAAGGAGAATCAACAAAGCTGGCTGGTTTTGAAATGTGATTATTTTTGTAAATATTAATGAAGGTTATTTTTTATTGGGCCAGTATTGTAGAGTGGGAGGTAAAAGATAGGATTAAGAGAAATGAGTTGTATGTAGTTGTTGTTTCAATGTTCTCTTTTGGACTTAAATAATAAAGTTGTTCATTTTTACTTAAAATAGTGAGATCTGGGATAGTTCTTTGTCTCTCGAAATTTAACAGATTATGGCGTGAGGTGAACTTCTCTGTGTGTCGGGTTTAAATTAGCAGAGAGGTTTACCCCATGTCGTAACACTTTGGGGGCTCTCATCTGTAATTTTATCAGGTTTAGAAAGATCCAGTCTGAGATTTGGACAGATTTGGAGTATGGGAAAAGCCCAGTAGCTTTAAACATTTGCTGGTTAGTGTCATAGAGTCATAGAGATATACAGCATGGAAACAGACCCTTCGGTCCAACCCGTCCATGCCGACCAGATACCCCAACCCAATCTAATCCCACCTGCCAGCACCTGGCCCATATCCCTCCAAACCCTTCCTAATCGTATACCCATCCAAATGCCTTTTAAATATTGCAATTGTGCCAACCTCCACCACTTTCTCTGGCAGCTCATTTCATACACCTACCACCCTCTGCGTGAAAAAGTTGCCCCTTAGCTCCCTTTTATATCTTTCCCCTCTCACCCTAAGCCTATGCCCTCTAGTTCTGGACTCTCCCATCCCAGGGAAAATACTTTGTCTATTTATCCTATCCATGACCCTGATTTTGTAAACCTCTATAAGGTGTCCTAGATCTTTAAATAAAATGTAGGTGAGACAATTTATTTAATTTTAGTTACTTGTGGTAATTAAAAGTGAGAGAGATGGCTCTTAAAATTGCTAAAGAGGTTCTGGAATTTGAAGATGATTCCCAAATTTGCCAAGAAAGTTTAGAAATAAAAGACCATATTCGCAAAGAGGTTAGAATTGGGTTTAACAAGGACCAAAGTAAAGCTGAAATTGTAAGGGAATTACTCAAACACTTAGGTGCGTCAGAGAAACAGACAATTGCAGTCGTGTTAGAAACAGTTAAATTACAATTAAGGAAAATGGAGTTAAAAGATAAACAAAAGTATAGAGAAAGATAGAGAGGAGAGAGAGGAAAAGAGAGAGAAGGTTTTGCTGAGCAAATAGAGAGAGAAGAAAGGGAGACAGAAAGAGAGAGAAACGAGAAAGAGTAAGAAAGAGGCAAAAGAGAGAGAAGGTTCTTAGCTGAGCAAAAAGATAAAGAATTTGATCTTAAGAAGTTGCGACTTTAGATTAGATTAGATTACATTACAGTGTGGAAACAGGCCCTTCGGCCCAACAAGTCCACACCGACCCGCCGAAGCGCAACCCACCCATACCCCTACATTTACCCCTTACCTAACACTACGGGCAATTTAGCATGGCCAATTCACCTGACCTGCACATCTTTGGACTGTGGGAGGAAACCGGAACACCCGGAGGAAACCCACGCAGACATGGGGAGAATGTGCAAACTCCACACAGTCAGTCGCCTGAGGCGGGAATTGAACCCGGGTCTCAGGCGCTGTGAGGCAGCAGTGCTAACCACTGTGCCACCATGCCGCCCACCACACACCCACCACCCTACCCTACCCCTGTAACCTTGCATTTCTCATGCCTAACCCAACTAGCCTGGACATCCCTGGACACTATGAGCAATTTGCCATGGCCAATCCACCTAGCCTGCATAACTTTGCACTGTTGGAGGAAACCCACACAAACAGGGGGAGAATGTGCAAACTCCACATAGACAGTTGCCCGAGGCTGGAGTTGAACCCAGGTCCCTGGCACTGTGAGACAGCAGTGCTAACCATTGAGCCACCATGCTGTCCTGTTAGTCACCATGACTTAGTCAGCAAAGTCAAGTTAACAGGATGGAGATTAAAAGAGAAGGTAGTGATATACACAAGTCAAACTCTGTCACATTTTGATGAGACCATAAGACATAGGAGTGGAAGTAAGGCCATTCGGCCCATCGAGTCCACTCCGCCATTCAATCATGGCTGATGCGCATTTCAGCTCCACTTACCAGCGTTCTCCCCGTAGCCCTTAATTCCTCTAGACAACAAGAAACTATCAATCTCGGCCTTGAAGACATTTAGCGTCCCAGCTTCCACTGCACTCCGTGGCAATGAATTCCACAGGCCCACCACTCTCTTGCTGAAGAAATGTCTCCGCATTTCTGTTCTGAAATGACCCCCTCTAATTCTAAGGCTGTGTCCACGGGTCCTAGTCTCCTCGTCTAACAGAAACAATTTCCTAGCATCCACCTTTTCCAAGCCATGTATTATTTTGTACGTCTCTATTAAGTCTCCCCTTAATCTTCTAAACTCCAACGAATATAATCCCAGTATCCTCAGCCGTTCCTCATATGTTAGACCTGTCATTCCAGGGATCATCCGTGTGAATCTCCGCTGGACACGTTCCAGTGCCAGTATGTCCTTCCTGAGGTGTGGGGACCAAAACTGGACACAGTACTCCAAATGGGGCCTAACCAGAGCTTTATAAAGTCTTAGTAGTACATCTCTGCTTTTATATTCCAACCCTCTTGAGATAAGAGACAACATTGCATTCGCTTTCTTAATCACGGACTCAACCTGCATGTTTACCTTTAGAGAATCCTCGACTAGCACTCCCAGATCCCTTTGTGCTTTGGCTTTATTAATTTTCTCACCATTTAGAAAGTAGTCTATGCTTTTATTCTTTTTGCCAAAGTGCAAGACCTCGCACTTGCTCACGTTAAATTCCATCAGCCATTTCCTGGACCACTCTCCCAACCTGTCTAGATCCTTCTGTAGCCTCCCCACTTCCTCAGTACTACCTGCCTGTCCACCTAACTTCGTATCATCGGCAAACTTCGCTAGAATGCCCCCGGTTCCCTCATCCAAATCATTAATATATAATGCGAACAGCTGTGGCCTCAGCACCGAACCCTGCGGGACACCGCTCGTCACCAGCTGCCATTCTGAAAAAGACCCTTTTATCCCAACTCTCTGCCTTCTGTCAGACAGCCAATCCTCAATCCATCCCAGCAGCTCACCTCGAACACCATGGGCCCTCACCTTGCTCAGCAGCCTCCCGTGTGGAACCTTATCAAAGGCCTTTTGAATGTCTAGATAGACCACATCCACTGGGTTTCCCTGGTCTAACCTACTTGTTACCTCTTCAAAAAATTCCAACAGGTTTGTCAGGCATGACCTCCCTTTACTAAATCTGAGAAAGATGTCAAAGGCTTCTTTATTTCATTTGAAAAATTAGCTGGGCAGATGGAGTGTTCTGAGGATTTATGGGTAATGCCAGTTCAGACTAAACTGGTAGGCAGAGTTAGTGAGGTATTTGTCGTGCTGTCAGATGAGGGGGTCAAGAGATTATGCAGAGATCAAACAGGCTATTTTAAGTGCTAATGAATTGGTACCAGAAGTACATAGACAGTGGTTCAGAAACATAAAGAAGGAACCATGTCAGACCTATTTTGAGTTCAAAAGAATTTTGATGCATGGGTGTGGGCCTTAAAAATAGGTAAAAACAACGATCACAGATGCTGGAAACCAGATTCTGGATTAGAGGTGTTGGAAAAGCACAGCAGTTCAGGCAGCATCCAAGGAGCAGTAAAATTGACGTTTCGGGCAAAAGTCCTTCATCAGGAATACAGGCAGAGTGCCTGAAGGGTGGAGAGATAAATGAGAGGAGGGTGGGGGTGGGGAGAAAGTAGCATAGAGTACAATAGGTGAGTGGGGGAGGGGATAAAGGTGATAGGTCAGAGAGGAGGACAGAGTGGATAGGGGGAAAAGAATATAGGCAGGTAGGACAAGTCACGGGGACGGTGCTGAGCTGGAAGTTTGGAACTGGGGTGAGGTGGGGGGAGGGGAAATTAGGAAACTGTTGAAGTCTACATTGATGCCCTGGGGTTGAAGTGTTCCGAGGCGGAAGATGAGGCGTTCTTCCTCCAGGCGTCGGGTGGTGAGGAAGCAGCATTGAAGGAGGCCCAGGACCTCTATGTCCTCAGCAGAGTGGGAGGGGGAGTTGAAACGTTGGGCCACAGGGCGGTGTGGTTGATTGGTGCAGATGTCCCAGAGATGTTCCCTAAAGCACTCTGCTAGGAGGCGTCCAGTCTCCCCAATGTAGAGGAGACCGCATCGGGAGCAACAGATACAATAAATGATATTGGTGGATGTGCAGGTAAAACTTTGATGGATGTGGAAGGCTCCTTTAGGGCCTTGGATAGAGGTGAGGGAGGAGGTGTGGGCGCAGGTTTTGTAATTCCTGCAGTGGCAGGGGAAGGTGCCAGGACGGGAGGGTGGATTGTAGGGGGGAGTGGACCTGACCAAGTAGACATAGAGGGAACGGTCTTTGCGGAAGGCGGAAAGGGGTGGGGAAGGAAATATATCCCTGGTGGTGGGGTCTTTTTGGAGGTGGCAGAAATGATTTGGTTTATGCGAAGTTTGGTGGAAGGTGAGCACCAGGGGCGTTCTGTCCTTGTTACGGTTGGAGGGATGGGGTCTGAGGGCGGAGGTGCGGGATGTGGATGAGATGCGTTGGAGGGCATCTTTAACCACCTGGGAAGGGAAATTGCGGTCTCTAAAGAAGGAGGCCATCTGGTGTGTTCTGTGGTGGAACTGGTCCTCCTGGGAGCAGATCTGGCGGAAGTGGAGGAATTGGGAACACGGGATGGCATTTTTGCAAGAGGTAGGGTGGGAAGAGGTGTAATCCAGGTAGCTGTAGGAGTCGGTGGGTTTGTAAAAAATGTCGATGTCAAGTTGGTCGTCATTAATGGAGATGGAGAGGTCCAGGAAGGGGAGGGAGGTGTCAGAGATGGTCCAGGTAAATTTAAGGTCAGGGTGGAATGTGTTGGTGAAGTTGATGAATTGCTCAACCTCCTCGCGGGAGTACAAGGTGGCGCCAATGCAGTCATCGATGTAGTGGAGCAAGAGGTGGGGAGTGGTGCCGGTCTAATTACGGAAGATGGACCGTTCTACGTAGCCAACAAAGAGACAGGCATAGCTGGGGCCCATACGGGTGCCCATAGCTACCCCTTTGGTTTGGAGGAAGTGGGAGGATTTGAAGGAGAAATTGTTAAAAGTGTGGACCAGTTCGGCCAAACGAATGAGTGTGTCAGTGGAAGGGTACTGTTGGGGACATTGGAAGAGGATGAAATGGAGGGCTTGCAGGCCCTGGTCATAGCGGATGGAGGTGTAGAGGGACTGGATATCCATGGTGAAGATGAGGCATTGGGGCCGGTGAAACCGAAGTCTTGGAGGAAGTGGAGGGCGTGGGTGGTGTCTCGAATGTATGTGGGGAGTTCCTGGACTAGGGGAGATAGGACAATGTCGAGGTAGGTAGAAATGAGTTCAGTGGGGCAGAAGCAGGCTGAGACAATGGGTCGGCCAGGGTGGTCAGGCTTGTGGATCTTGGGAAGGAGGTAGAACCGGGCAGTGCGGGGTACCCGGACTATGAGGTTGGAAGCTGTGGGTGGGAGATCTCCTGAAGTGATGAGGTTCTGAATGGTCTGGGAGATGATGGTTTGGTGAGGGGGGGATGGGGTCATGGTTTAAAATAGATAAGACCTATGAGGCTCTAAGAGAGATTGTTCTGCTGGAGGAGTTTAAAATTCACCTGGATGAACAGAAATTTCAGGAAGTGGAAAGGGCAGCAGAATTAGCAGATGAATACATGTTGGTGCATAAGACAAGCTTCCGGCCAGAATTTCATCCTGAAAGGGATAGAAGTTGGGAGAAGGGGGCATCCTACACCATGAAACAAAGGATAGAGAGCACTGGTATTGGTTTACCACACGTTAAAAAAGAAGCCCAAGAAGGTGGAGACGAGGTGAAAGGCCTCAGGTGTTTCCACTGTGTTAAAGTGGGACACGTAAGTCACAGTGCTGGTCGTTAAAGAAAGACACTGTGGGAAAAGATGTGGTAAAAGAGACTAAGCCAGTGGCATTAGTGGAAGTAGTAAAGGAAACCCCAAGAAGAGCCGAAGAGCTGCAGGAGAGTGCACATCCTATGCAAGGGCTGGGTATGGAGTTACTGCCTGATCTCCATAAAGAATTTGCTTCTGTGGGTAACACTGGGGAGGACAAGAAGTTAGAATTTTGAGAGATACAGGATCTAACCAGTCTGTAATAGTAAGAGATGAGTGAATTTGCACTCTTTCTGATCTGTCACCAGTGTGTTAAGTTGTGGAATAGATGGACAGAAATTTAGCATTCCGCTATGTAAGATCAGATTGGAGTGCCAACTCAAGACTGGGGAAGTTACAGTGGGAGTGATTGAGTGTCAGTTCCGGGAATCCAGTTTGTTCTTGGGAATGCTTTAGCAAGGTCCAATGTGGGAGTGACACCCCTTGAGTAGAGAAGCCTGAGGAAGATCAAGAAACTGAGGAGTTAGAAGAAAAATATCCTGGTATTTTCCCAGACTGTGTCGTAGCAAGATCCCATTATCATAAGTCACAGCGTGAATGAAAAACTAAAGAGAAAGATGAAGGAGTTGAGGTTCAGTTAGCGGACATCCTGTTTGATGTAATGGTGCAGAAAAAACCTGAACAGGCAGAGAGTCAAACAGAAGTGTTTAGTCCTGAAAGGCTAAGAGACTTGCAACAGCAAGACAAGATGATAAAAGATATATATGTGGATGCGTACTCTAAAAAGGAGGCAGAGAATATTCCGGAGGGTTATTATCGGGAAGATAGAATCCTAAGACGAAAATGGAGACCAAGGCAGATCAGTGCAGAGGAGAAATGGGCCAAAGTGTATCAGATTGTATTGCCGGTAGCTTACAGTCAGGAAGTGTTATTGGTAGCCCCTGAACTACCTGTAGGAGGTCGCTTTGGTGTATGAAAGACTCAGGCTAAGGTACAAAAACATGATTATTGGCTTGGAACTCACAAGGATGTGGTTAACTTTTGCCATACGTGTCATGCATGTCAAATGGTAGGTAAGTCACAGGCGGTAATAAAAATCAGCATCTTTGTTGCCAATTCCCACATTCGAAGAATCTTCCATGCGGGTTATAATTGACTATGTAGGCTCCCTCCCGAAAACTAAAAGTAGGAACCAGTACTTGTTAACCATAATGGATGTGTCTACCAGATCTCTGGAGGCAATTCCATTGTGGAATATTAAGGCAAAAAAGGTGGTAGAGGAGTAAGTAGCTTTCTTCACGTGGTATGGGCTACCAGAGAGATTCAGTCAGACCAAGGGTCACATTTTACTGCTTGGCTGTTTAAGGAGGTTACGGATAGCTTAGGTGTACAGCACTTTAAATCAAGTATCTATCATCCTGAATCCCAGGTAGCTTTAGAAAGGTGGTATCAGACCATGAAGACATGTTGAGAGCATATTGTCAGGATTACTTCAATGATTGGGATAAAGGTATCCCATTCGTATTTTTTGCCATTAGAGATGCCCCAAATGAATCTACTCAGTTTACTTCCTTCGAGTTAATATTCGGGCACGAAGTGAGAGGCCCTTTGAAATAAATTAAAGAGAAGTTGACAGGTCCAAAGTCGGAAATCTCACACTTAGATATATATCGGAGGTGAGTTATCTAAACAGCACCTAAAGAATTAGCAGAGGGGTTTGCCCTGTGTTGTAACATAATCTCTAGGATTTTGACAAAAGTGTTTAGTCCTGAAAGGCTAAGGGACTTCCAACAGCCAGACAAGAAAAGATATATATGTGGATACATACTCCAAAAAGGAAGCAGAGAATATTCCTGAGGATCATGATCTGAAAGATAGAATCCTAAGACGGAAATAGAGACCATGGCAGAGGAGAAATGGGCCAAAGTGCACCAGATTGTGTGGTAACACCACTGAATACCAGGGGTAGTGGTTAGATTGTTTCTTATTTGTGATGGTCATAGCCTGGCATTTGTGTGCTGGGAATGTTACTTGTCACTTGTCACCCCAAGCTCGGATATTGCCCAGCACTTGTTGCATTCGAACATGGACTACTTCAGTATCTGAGGAGTCACAAATGAATAAAGAAAAAGTACTGAGGATGACAGACTTGGAGGTGCAGGTGTTGGACAGGGGTGGACAAAATTAAAAATTACACAACACCAGGTTATCGTCCAATTGATTTATTTGGAAGTACTAGCTTTTAGAGCGCCATTCCTTCATTAGGTGGTTATGGAGGTTAAGATCATGTTCACAGAATTTATAGCCAAAGGACTCCAGTGTGATACAGTAAACAATCTTAGATTAAAACTTTCATCTTTTGTAAAGGAAAATGCTGGTTTCTGGATGACAGAAAAAAGTTTGCAGAGGAATATAGATGGGTTAAGCATGTGGGCAGAACCTTGGCAGATGGAATATAATATGGGAAAATGTGAGAATATGCACTTTGGCAGGAAGAGTTGAGGAGCTGAATACTATTGAAATGAAGGAAGACCAGAAAGCTACATCACAGAAGGATCTGAGAGTCCTCATCCATGAACCACAAAAACTAAGCATCCAACTTCATCAGGTAATAGGAACAGTAAATGCAAGGTTGTCCTTCATTTCAAAGTAAATGGAATATAAAAGTAGGGAAGTTTTGCTAAAACCCCATATAAGGCACTGGATGTGCTACAGCTAGAATACTGGATCTATCCCAGAATACTGATGGATGTAAAAGAGTACATTTCGGGAGCCTTGTCCTAAATCTTTGTGTCCTCTTGAGTCACAGGAAAGGTTTCACAGGTCAGGAGAATAGCCAATGTTGTTAAAAAGGCCAACAGGGTTACTCTGAGAAATTACAGGCTGGTGAGTCTTATGTTAGTGAAATTACTGGAGAAGATTCTCAGGGACTGGGTTTACTCAATTTGGAAAAATATGGACTTATTAGCAATAGGCAGCATGGCTTTGTGTGGGGAAAGTTGTGTCTCACAAATGTGATTTATATTTTTGAGGGAGTGAAAAAGATGATTGATGATGGTAGTGTGATGGATGTTGTCTACATAGGCTTTACTAAGGCCTTTGACAAGGTTCTTCATGATAGGCGGATACAGGTGAAGTCACATGGGATTCACTAGTGACATTAACACAGAACTGGCTTGGTCATAGAAGACAGACACTAACAGTGGAAAGGTGTTTTTCTGACTGGAGATGTGACTATTGGTGTTCTGCAGGGATCAGTGCTGGGAGCCCTGTTGTTTTTAATATATTTATGTAAACGACTTGTAGGAGAATGTAGGTGGCCTAATTATCTGTAGATGATAAAAAAAATTAGAAGAGCAGCAGATAGTGAGGAATATTGCCAGAGGATATGGCAGGATATTAATAGGCTGGAGACTTGAACTGAAAAATGCCAGATGGAATTGCAAGATGATGCATTTTGGAAGATCTAATGCAGGAAGGAAGTATACAGTAGATGAGAGAATCCTTAGACGCATTAACATGCAGAGGGATCTAAGCATACACATGTACAGGTCCCTGAAAATGGCAACACAAGTGGATATGGTGGTCAAAAAAGCATATGGCATGCTTGCCTTCAAAGGCCAGGTACAGAGGATAAAAAGTTAGCAAGTCATGTTCTAGCTGTATAGATCTTTAGTTGGGCCACATTTGGAATATAGCTTATAGTACTGATCTCCACAGTATCAAAAGCTTGTGGAGACTTTGGAGATGGTACAGAAAAGATTTAACAGAATGTTGACTGGTTTGGAGGCTATTAGCTACGAGGTGAAGTGGTCAAACTTGATTTGCTTTCCCTTTAATGCTAGAGGTTGAGGTTACAAAATTATGACAGCACGAAAAGGAGAGATAGTCAGAGTCATTTTCTCAATGTAGAAATGTCAATTACTCAGTGACATCAAGGTAAAAGGTGGAAAGGTTTAAAGGAAGTGTGACAGGCAAGTCTTTTAGTTGGGTTAAGTGCCTGGAAGTCACTACCAGAGGAGCTGGTAGAACCAGATAATGTGACAAATACATGAACAGTCCAGGAATAGAGGGATGTGGACTTGTAGAGGCAAAGATTTATAGGTTAAAAATGTGTCATTTATCAGCTAGGGCTTTCTGGGCTGAAGGGCCATTTCCTGTGGTGTAGTGTTCCTTGTTCTTTTGTTCTCTAACAGTTTTTGGACCTTTATCTAAAGAAATATACACTGGCCATTGGAATCAGTTCAGAGAAGATTCATAAGGCTGATATCATGATTGGAGGGACTGCTTTTTTAAGGAGAGGTTCAGTCTGTACTCATTGGATTAGAAGAATGAAAGGTAACCTTATTTAAACACACAAGATTCTGAGGGGATTTGACAGAGTAGATGCGGACAGTTTAGTTTCCCTTGTCACACAGTCTAAGACCAGAGGGCTTAATCTCACAATAAGTGGCTGTACATTTAAAACAGAGATGAGGAAGAATTTCTTCTCTCAGAAGGAAGTGAATCTGTGGAATTCTTATCACAGAAGGCTGTTGAGGCTGAGTGTTCAAGTATATCTAATGATGGAATAAACAGATTTTTAATCTGTAAAATAAATCAAGGGTTAGAGGGAAAACACAGGATAGTGGAGATGAAGATTATCAGATCAGTTCATGAGCTCAGTGACTGGCACAGACTTGATAGGCTGCAGGACCTACTTCTGCTCCTTTGTCTTATGGTCTCATTACTGTTGAAGAGTACAGTTAGCAAATTCACTGTTAAAAGATTTAACATCTAAATGAATTAATTAAAAAGATTACAGGTGAGAGGGCAAGTGATGTGTCGCAGTTGTAATATGTTAGAGCTGGTGGACACCGGTGCAATAAACAGTAACCACATCTGCACTAAGAGGAACTTCAACTCATACTTAACAAGTTGAAAGCTGAGTTACAGACACTGTCACATATCAGGAAAGAGAGGAGTCACCTGGACAATGCTTAAGAGACATTCATACCCTTTTGATTAAATACATCAGATTTGGTCCATGGTTGGGTAGGGATGTGACTGTGACTGAGACAGGTATTGGGATCCACAATTTAGCGTTGGAGGAGCTTCAGCAAAACTAAAACCTATCTAGATTCTATCATGTTATGGTTTCTTTTATTCAAAGATCATTTCACATTACACATTGCTAAATCCAAATAGCTGGATCCCTGGTTGGAAAAGCAACAGAATCTTGTAAAAAAGTAAAAAAAAAAGCAAATGCCTGAAATCTGAAATAAAAACAAAAATTATTGGAGAAACTCAGCAGCTCTGGCAGTTTCTGTGAAGAGAAAGTAGCTAACATTTCAGGTTCTGTGACCCTTCTTTAGAAGGTTATGCTGAAGGTGCTATTGGGAGAGGTGGAGCAGTAAAGGGCAAGCGGTGATGGAGCCAGTGACAGTACAGCAGTTGGCAAAGGTCAACCTGCCAGAATATTTTTACAGTGCATAATATGTGGTTGAATGTCCCAAGGAGCATTATCAAATAAAATTTCACATTGAGACACACATAAATAGATGTTAGGTCAAGCTAACCAAAGTCTTGCTCAAGGTAGCACATTATATGAGGTGTGTTAAAGTGACAGTGGTTGAGCTAAGGAGGTTCAGGGTTGGATTTCTTGAAAAAAGTAATGAAACTATGACTGCTTGTTGATTATCCTCTAACCGTAAGAGATAGGCCACTAAGATGAATAGGAATTTCTTCAGACAAACCGTGATGAATCTTTGGATTTCTCCACTCAGCAGGGCTGCGAAAGATCTGACCTTGCATTAAGTTCAAGCTGTAAAACTCTAATTTTCTTAATTTTAAATAAAGAAGATATGAAGGTACTGTGGAAAACGATCCTGAGGTAGAGATCAGTCATAATCCAGTTGAACAGCGGAGGCTCCAGATGCCCAATGTTCTCCATGTTGCTCTCGTTTGCCATGTGCCTCACTCCATTACCACACGGCATCATTTGTACTTTGCATGTACACGTTCTGAAGATGAATTGGTATTAGTTTATCAAAATCTGACAATAAAACTATCTATTATAGAGAGAACACCTTCATTTCACTGAGATCCACACCCTCATGACTCGGAATTCAGACACAAAATCGCGCCAACATGGGTCAATCAAGCGCATGCGCCGGGACGGCACGCTGCGGTGCACGGGCCTTGAAGAACCGCGTGTGACTTGGGAAAGGTAGACCAGCGCATGCGCTGAAGAACAGGTGTGACGTCAAGGCGTCAGGCCATGTGCATGCGCTAGAGGGTTGGCGCGACGCCCCTGTGAGCACGTGCGTTAATATAAAATGAACTAATGCCGACCCTGCAAACCTGAAACAAAACAAAATTGAAAAATGCTTGGGAGATTGAACAGGTCTTGGCAGCATCTGCAGTGGGAGTACAAGGGTTAGCTTTTGGAGCCCATACCTACCATTCTTCGCAAAAATGGCTGCAGAGTTTCTCCAACAATTTCGGTTTATTTGAGGGCGAGGGGGCGAAGGTTGAATGACACATGCGCGACACTCCTCCTTGGGGAGGAGGGGAGCAGTGGATTGGGTTTGGACAAGAAGCTTGGGTTTGGGTGACTTGGGGCAGGGCTGTTGAGGGATGAGGTTGGGAAGAAGGTTGGCGATTGTGGTGGCAGTTGGGAAGTGCTGCTGGGTTTGGGAAAGGCAATGGGTGTTGGCAGTGGAAGGGAATGTGGGAGTTAAGTTTTGGGTGCTGATCGGGTTTGGGGGTATAGACATTGAGGTTTGGGGGACTGGTGCTGGGATGAGGAGTGTTGGTTATTGAGGTTCGAGATATGGGTGTTGGGGTTAGGAGAGTGGATGTGGATGTTGATATTTGGGATATGGGTATTGAGCTTTGGGGATGGGTGTTAGGAGTGGGGGAAAGATGTGGAGATTTGGGGATGGGTGTTGGATTGGAGAGGGTATGTTGGAATTGGGGAAAGGGTGTGGGTATTCAGGCTTGGGGGGCTGGTGTTGGGAGTGGGGAAAGGGGTATGGGTACTGAGATTTGAGGGATTGGTGTTGGATTCGGGGAGGGGTGTGGGTATTGAGGTTTGTGGGATATGTGTTGGGAGTGGGGAATATTGAGGTTTGGGGGACGAGTGCGGGGATGGAGTATGCGTGTTAAGGTTTAGATTATATTAGATTACCTACAGTGTGGAAACAGGCCCGTCGACCTACACCAAGTCCACACCGACCCGCCGAAGCGCAACCCACCCATACCCCTACACTTACCCCTTCACCTAACACTACGGGCAATTTAGCGTGGCCAATTCACCTGACCTGCACATCTTTGGACTGTGGGAGGAAACCGGAGCACTCGGAGAAAACCCACGCAGACACGGGGAGAATGTGCAAACTCCACACAGTCAGTCACCTGAGGCGGGAATTGCTGTGAGGCAGCAGTGCAAACCACTGTGCCACCGTGCCGCCCATGGGGACAGGTGTTCGGAGTGGGGATAGGGGTATGTTGAGGTTTGGGGGACGGGTGTTCAGAGTGGGGATAGGGGTATGTTGAGGTTTGGGGGACGGATGCGGGGTGTGGGGATAGGCATATACGGTGGGCGGCACGGTGGCACTGCTGCCTCACAGCGCCAGAGACCCGGGTTCAACTCCTGCCTCAGGCGACTCTCTGTGTGGAGTTTGCACATTCTCTCCGTGTCTGCGTGGGTTTCCTCTGGGTGCTCCGGTTTCCTCCCACAGTCCAAAAATGTGCAGGTTAGGTGAATTGGCCATGCTAAATTGCCCGTAGTGTTAGGTGAAGGGGTAAACGTAGGAGTATGGGTCTGGGTGGTATACGCTTCGGCGGGTCGGTGTGGACTTGTTGGGCCGAAGGGCCTATTTCCACACTGTAAGTAATCTAATCTAATCTACGTGTTAAGGTTTGGGGACGGGTGTTGGCAGTGGGGATAGGGGTAGGCGTGTTAAGGTGTTGGGAGTGGGGAAAGTGGTATATGTGTTTGGGGGATTGGTGTTGGTTTGAGGGTGGAGAAAGTGTATTCAACGTATGCGCTCGACGGCAAAAGGCGCGCGAAGATCGTGTTTGCGCGCGCAGTATGTGGGGCGGGAAGGTGTGGGGGGCGGGGCTGGGTGGGGAGGGAAAGGCGATGGAGGGGCGGGGCTGGGTGGCGTCAGTTGGGCCACGCTTTGTTTTGCTTTGTTGCGAGGTGGAGGGGGAGGGGCGAATGGGTGTGACCGCGCAGGCGCGAAGCCCGGGTGGTAACGGCTGCCAGGCGGACAAAAGTAAACAGGCGACGTCGAGGTGGTTTGTCCGGAGGCTGAGGCGGCCGCATGTGTGAGGCTTCAAATTGATCCCAGGCCCGCCCTCACACCCCCCTCCTCTCATCCCTGACTGAACGGAAAACAAAAACACCCCAACAAACTGGCGAGGTCTTGAAACCCTATTCTGCCCTCGCGAGTTAACGGTAACGTGTTATTTTTAATTGGAAGGAAGGACAGCGGCGGGGAGAGAGAGTGAGGACGGCCTCCGCCGCCGCCCCTTGGACCGCGGAGACATGCACTCGACCTGTCAGAGGCCCGTGGCCACCTACCCCGACAAAACTGGCGAGCAGGTGGAGAAGGAGCTGCATGATGGCCTGGAGGATGGCAAGGAGCGTTTCAAGGATCTCAATGACCGCTTCGCCAAGTACATCAACAACACCATCCTCAGTCTCATGCGCAAGAACAAGGATCTGCTCGCCGAGCTCAAGCTGGCCGAGAAGGAGGAGAACTGCCGCGTCGAGGCCATCTTCCAGAAGGCCAGGTCCGACCTGAAGCTCCGGCTGGAGGAACAGCAGAAGGAACTCAACTGCCTCAAAGCAGATAAGGAGAAGTACAAGAAGAGGTCGGTGAGCCCCTGGCTGGGAGCAGACAAAGTTCTGGATTGGGGTCTGGTAGAGAGAGTCGGCGATGGGGAGCCAAGGTGGAAACCCTGGTGCCAAGAGAGTTTCTAATCCAGTAACCACTGACCTTTCAAAAATTTAAAAGTCATACGACACCAAGCCATTGTCCAACAAGTCTATTTGGAACTACAAGCTTTTGGAGCACTCCTCCTTTGGCATGTACTTACAGATAAACCTGTTGGACTATAACCTGGTGTTGTGTGATTTTTAACTTTGTTCACCCCAGTCCAACACCGGCATCTCCATATCATGGCTTTCAAAAATCAGTTCTAACCATTGACCCTTCACTCCAACTCATTCCTAAGCAATGCCGTAGATGTCGTTTTATCCCTCATTCTCTGCCCCGACTTAATCCTAACCACTGATCTTTCACCCCCTGTAGAATCGTAATCACTGAGTCTTTGCCCCAAATCGATCCTAACCACTAATGCTCCTCACTCGACGATTAACTGGACTGACATTCGCAGTGTGGTATAGAAGGCGAGTTGGGAGATGTCATCCTCCTGGTTAGAATGTTAAACTGAACCCTGAGGCCCATGACTGAGTCATTAAAATTTCCGTGGCACTGTTTCAAAGTACTTGAGTTAGCTGCTGTGTTCTGATCAATATTTAGGCTTTCTTCATCATCATTTATCTCTGGTCATTGTCATATCAATGCCTTTTGGGAGTTTGAGGGTGTGCATTCATTGTCATGTTTCCTAAATTACAATAGTAATTACACTTCAAAAAATGTTTCCTATTTTGTAAAGTGCATTGACACGACAATGGTCTTGAGTCTTTCTTCAATTAATCCTAAACGACTGATCCTAACTCTTTACGACTGAATCCCAACTTCTAACCTTAGCCATTGACAAAACCTTTCAATCACATTCTCCTAACTTTAACCACAATCCTAAGCCTAACACCCATAATTTATCTGTAACTCCTAACCATAGAATTCCCTAATCCTAAAATACTAATTTAAGATCTGAACCCAAATAATAAAACCTCAAACACGTTGGTAGGGAGCACACAGCTGGCATTAGTAGTGTCATTAGTGATTGTGACATCAAGGATGATGCAGGTTATTAAAGTGACGATTTAAAGATGCACCTAGTGTGGGACACTCTTAGTGCAAGATCATGCTCTATGACTCCATGTAAATTAGATTATTTCTTCATAGAGCACAGAAGAGGCCCCTTAGCCCATCGATTTGGCACCCAGCTCCATTTAATCTTATAGGCAGAAGTGTGTACTGCAGATTCTGGAGATTAGAGTCAACGTTGGAGTGGCGCTGGAAAAGCACAACAGGTCAGCATCCGAGGAGCAGGAAAAGCGACGTTTCAGGCAAAAGCCCTTCATCAGGATTTTGCCCGAAACATCGATTTTCCTGCTCCTTGGATACTGCCTGACCTGCTGTGCTTTTCCAGCACCACTCTAATCTTGACTCTATTTAATTTTGTACCTCGTTGAAAATGTAAATTCATTGCCAAGTTCACAGGGATCCAGGAATTTGGTGAAATCAGCAATCAGTTTAACCAATGACATTCAGTATTTGAGTGCTTAACAAAGTTCTGGAATGGCAGCTTGGATAAAATACCACAATTTCATACAGACAAAATATAGTTCTAAGTTTTTTGCCATTGGAACGTTTCAGGCAAACATATGGAAAAGGTGACCACAAACCCATGCTTCAGATTGAAGATATCTTTAATTCATGTGTTCTGGAATCAGCATGGTGATGTGTGAACCAAAGAATTCGTGGGATAACACCTAACATGGAGAAGGAAATTTAATATGAAATTTACTTCAAAATAGAATCAGAAACAAAAAGAAAGGGTGAAGCATTATAAAGGAGATGGGTAAGATGGGTGGGAAACAAATAACATCAGAATAAGGGTAGTTCAAATATAGAAGGGATAAAGTTTGGGTGAAGATTTGTAGCTCGGGTGCTCGTTGTTGTGGTTCTGTTCGCCGAGCTGGAAATTTTTGTTGCAAACGTTTCGTCCCCTGTCTAGGTGTAACGACTTTTGGCGCGCAATTTCTTTCTGTTGTGCGCGTCTGTAATCATTACCTGGACCATCCTGAATCTGTTCTGTCTGGCTGTGTCTCTGGCTTGTGGATTGTTGACTGGCGGTCTGTATCTGACACATGGTGGAAGGATTCGATTCTTTCGGCATTCATGCAGGAACCGGAGTTGTTCGTATGTGGCGCTTAGGCGGTTAGCGCAGGATTCCCATTTCCTGGCTTGTCTTAGCGTCTCTCGCCCATAGGTGTTCAAAGTTTGGATGAAGATTTGTAGCTCGGGTGCTCGTTGTTGTGGTTCTGTTCGCCGAGCTGGAAATTTTTGTCGCAAACGTTTCGTCCCCTGTCTACAACAAACTATCCTTAGTAGCCACACACGCAGACGACAAGCAATATGAATTCGACTGGTACAACACTACCATTATAGGGCAAGCCAAACAAAGAACAGCCAGGGAATTCCTAGAAGCATGCCACTCATCCACAAACTCCATCAACAAACATATCGACCTGGACCCAATATACCGGCCACTACAGCGGACAGCTGAAACTGACAACCGGAAGCGGCAGGGACAGGCCACTATAAATGCCGGAGGAAACACCACAGAAGCGCTTCACAGGAGGCTCCCAAGCACTGAGGATGTCACCGAGACAGGGGATGAAACGTTTGCAACAAAAATTTCCAGCTCGGCGAACAGAACCACAACATAGAAGGGATAAGATTGTTTAGTATATTTAAGAGAGATTCAGAATTTTGATCTTTTGCAACTTAGGGTGATAAGGCGCAGCAGGAAAATATGAGGAAAATGTATGACAATCTAAGATAACCAACAGGAAACAAAGAGTGGGGATAAATTAGTACTTTTCTGGTTGGCAATTAGTGACGAGTGCTGTCCCTCAGGGATCAGTGTTGGGAACACAATTCACAATTTGCATTGAAGATTTGGAGTTGGGGACAATGTGGACTGTGTCAAAATTTGTAGATGAAACTAAAATGAGTGGTAGAGCAAAGTGTACAGAGGACTGTGAATCATTGCAAAGGGTCTTAGATAGTTTAAGTGAGTGGGCAAAGGTCTGACAGATGGAGTACAATTTTAACAAATGTGAAGCCAACCATTTTGGTAGGAATAACAGTAAAAAGAGCTATTGCTTGAATGGTAAGAAATCGCAGCAATCTGCTGTGCAGAAGTACCAGAGTGTCCTTGTGCATGAATCACAGAAAGTTGGTCTGTAGGTACAACAGGTAATTAAGAAGGCAAATGGAAGTTTGTCCTCCATTGCTAAAGGGATTGAGTTTAAAAAGCAGGGAGGTTATGTTGCAGCTATATAGCATGCTGGTGAGGCCACATCTGGAGTACTGTGTGCAGTTTTGGTTTCCTTACTTGAGAAAGGATGTACTGATGGTGCAAGAAGGGGTGTAGAGGAGGTTCACTAGGTTGATTTTGAGTTGAGGGAGTTGGCTTATGAGGAGATACTGAGTAGACTGGAATTATATTCATTGGAATTTGGAAGAATGAGGGGAGATCTTCTAGAAGATCTAGGACAAGAGGGCATAGTCTCAAGATTAGAGGGAGCAGATTTAGGATTGAATTGAGAAGAAACTTCTTCACCCAGAGGGTTGTGAATCTATGGAATTCCCTGCTCAGTGAAATGGTTAAGGCTCCCTCAGTAAATGTTTTTAAAGCTAAGATAGGTAATTTTCTGAACAGTAAAGGAATTAAGGGTTATGGTGAGAGGGCGGGTAAGTGAAGCTGAGGCCATGAAAAGATTAGCCATGATCTTATTGAATGGTGAAGCAGGCTCAAAGCACAGATGGCCCACTCCTGCTCCTATTTCATATGTTATTATGTTCATCGGGTTTGGAGTGTATATAAGACCATAAGACACAGAAGCAGAAATTAGACCGTTCAGCCCATTGAGTCTGCTCTGCCTTTCAGTCATGGCTGATAAGTTTATTAACCCCATTTACCCGCTTTCTCCTTGATCCCCTTAACAATCAAGTACCTATCTATCTCAGTCTTAAATATACTCAGTGACCTGGCCTCCACATCCTACTGTGGCAATGAATTCCATTGATTCACCACGCTTTGGCTGAAGAAGTTTCCCCTTATCTCCCTTCCAAAAGGTCTTTCCTTAACTCTAAGGCTATGCTCTAGGTCCTAGTCTCTTCTACCAGTGGAAACGTCTTCCCAATGTCCACTCTGTCCAGGCCATTCAATATACTGTATGTTTCAATTAGATCCCCCCCATTCTTCTAAACTCTTATCGAGTGTAAATCCAGAGTCCTCAAACATTCCTTATATATTAACCTTTTCATTCTTGGGACCATTCTCGTGAACCTCTTTGAACATGCTCTAGGGCTTGTGGGGCCCAAACCTTCCTGAGGTTTGGGCCCCACAACTGCGCACAGTACTCCAGATGTGATCTGATCAGAGCTTTATAGAGCCTCAGAGGTGCATCCCTGCTTTTATATTCAAATCCTTTCAAAATAAGTGCCATCATTGCATATGCCTTCCTAACTATTGATTCAGTCTGCAAGGTTACCTTGAGAGAATCCTGGACTAAAACTCCCAACTCTCTTTGCACTTCAGACTTTTGAATTTTCTCCCCATTTAGAAAATATTCTATGCCTGTATTCTTCCTACCAAAGTGCACAATCTCACGCTTTCCAATGTTGTGTTCCATCTGCCATTTGTTTGCCCACTCTAGTAATCTGTTCAAATCCTTCCGCAGCCTCCACATCTCATCAGTGCTACCTGTCCCTGTATTGTCTGCAAACCTAACCAGAATGCCATCAGTTCCTTCATCTAGATTGTTAATTTATTAAGTGAAAAGTTGTGGTCCAAACACTGAGCCGTGCGGAGCACTGGCTGCCATCCTGAGAAGGACCTTCTTAATCCCCACTCTCTCTACTTTCTGCCAGACAGCCAAGCTTCTATCTATGCTAACACGTTGTTGCTAACGCCATTGGCCCTTCTCTTACTCAGCAACCTCGTGTGCGACATCTTGTCAAAGGCTTTCTTGAAGGCCAGGTAGATAACTGCCATTGGCTGTCCCTTGCTCTAACCTGCTCATTACTTCCTCAAAGATTTCTAGCAGATTTGTCAGACATGACCTCTCCTTGAAGAAACTCTACTGACTTTGCTCTATTTTGCCAAGTATTCAGAAATGTCATCCTTCGCAATGGATTCTGGGATCTTACCTATGACCGAGATTGGGCTAATTGGTCTGTAATTTTCTGTCTTTTGCCTTACTCCCTTTTTAAATAGGGGTGCCATGTCAGCAATTTTCCAGTTCTCTGGGACCCTCCCTGATTCTAGTGCTTCCTGAAAGATCACCACTATGCCTTTCCTATCAATGTATTTATCCAAATGCCTTTTAAATGTTGTTAATGTACCCACCTCAACCACTTCCACTGCCAGCTCAATCCATGTGCATACCACCCTCTGTGTGAAAAAGTTGCCCCTCAGGTTCCCTTTTATTCTTTCCCCTCTAACCTTAAACTGATGCCCTGTAGTGCTTTATTCCCCAGCCCTGGAAAGAATGCTGAGTGCATTCACCCTATCCATGCCTCTCATGATCTTATACATTTCTTCTATAAGATTCCCCCCTCAGTCTCCTGTGCTCTAAAGAAAAATGTCCTAGCTTGTCCAAACTCTCCCTTTAGCTCAGAGTCCAGGTAAATTTCTTCTGCACTCTCTACAGTTTAATAACATCCTTCCTACAGGAAGGTGACTAAAACTAAACACAATATTCCAAGTGCGAGGTTCTATACAACTTCAACATAATTTCTCAGTGCCCAGACCGATGATGGCCAGTATGCCAAAAGCCGCCTTCACTGCACTGTCCACCTGTGACTCCACTTTCAGAGAATTGCACACTCGAACTCTGTCTCTTTGTTAAAGTGTAGATTTGAGACGGCTCAGGGAAGCCCTTGTGGACTCAGACCTGTATGCCTCTCTCATGGTTCGTCCCAGAGAGCGTACTGTTTGGTGGTATGGAATAAAACAGCTCTTACAGTTTAGTTTAATTTTAATCATTCCTTTCATTTAGTAATAGCATCACATAGATATAACACTGATATCTATAAACCAGACTAACTGGATTCTCATAATCCAGGAGAGTAAAACATCAGCTCTTCGAGAGCCCTGGCAGGCTACTCTGTCATACCATCAAAAACAGACTGCTTTTATACACACATTTACAAAGGCGTTATTGTCACAAACACAAAAGTTAACAAAAGCACTGCATGTTCTGAACTAGACAAGTAATAGCGAAGGACAATAATTCGAGAGAGAAATTAATTTGATACCCTGTTTTGTTCTGAGATCAGAATTAAACGTTGTTTATTAATTTCACAAAGGAACAGCTGTGAATGTTATCACTCAGTGTTTTGTTTATACAGATTTGCTGATGTTAAGGCAACTGTTCTTAATTATCCTATCTTCCCTGCCATATCGTTTTATAGTATGCAACAAATTCAAAATTACATTTTCGTCCAAATGTTTAAGGACAACATTGAAGGCTATAAACTTTCTCACTTCTGCTCCACTACACTCCTTAACGCCCTCCCATTTACCATGAAATTCCGACCTTGATTTGCATTTCCAACATACGTGACCTCACACTTATCTCTATTAAATGTCATTTACCATTTCTTGGCCCACTTTCCTAGCTGATCAAAGTCCTGCTACATTCTCATCCAAATCATTGATATAGATAAAAAAACAGCAATGGACTGTGCACCAACCCCTGAGGCACTCCACTAGTCACAGGCCTCTAGTCCGATAAGCATCCTTCTCTTATTGCCTTGATGGTAGGAAGCTGATGGTAATTGCGATTCCAATTTGGCAGCTCCCCTAGGATTCCATGCGATCTAACCTTCCAGAGCAGCCTACCATGTGGAACTTTATCAAAGACCATGCTGAAATCCATTTAGACGATGTCTACCGCCCTGTCCTCATCAGCCTCTGTGGTCAAGAACATAAAACAGTACAGCACAGTACAGGCACTTTAGCCCTTGATGTTGTGCCAACCTTTTATCCTACTCTAAGATCAAACCAACCGACATACCCTTCATTTTACTATCATCCATGTGTCTATCCAAGAGTCGCTTATATGTCCCTAATGTATCTGACTCTACTACCACTGCTGGTAGTGCATTCCACACACCCACCACTCTGTGTAAAGGACCCATTACACTGACATCTCTCCTAAACCTTCCTCCAATCACCTGAAATTATGCCCCGGCTTGATAGCCATTTCCACCCTGGGAGAAAGTCTCTAGTTATTCGCTCTATCTATGCCTCTCCTCGTCTTGTACACCTCTGCCAAGTCACCTCTCATCCTTCTTTGCTCCAGTGAGAAAAACCCTAACTCCTTCAACCTTTGTTACGAATCCCTTTAGTCCAGGCAGCATCCTGGTAAATCTCCTGTGCACCCTATCTTAAGCTTTCACATCCTTCCTATAATGAGGCGTCCAGAACTGAACACAATATTCCAAGTAAGCTGTAACTGGAGCTTTATAGAGCTGCAGCATAACCTCGCGGCTCTTAAACTCAATCCTCCTGCTAATGAAAGCCAACACACCATACGCCTTCTTAACGCCCTAATCAACTTGGGTGGTAATTTTGATGGATCTATGGATGTGGACCCCAAGATCCTCTGTTCCTCCACACTGCCAAGAATCCTACCTTTAAACCTGTATTCTGCATTCAAATTCAACCTTCCAAAATGAATGATTTCACACTTTTCTGGGTTGAATGCCATCTGCCACTTCTCAGCTGTGTTCTGCATCCTGTCAATGTCCCGTTGCAACGTACAACAGCCCTCCATACTATCCACCACTCCACCAACCTTCGTGCCATTGGCAAACTTACTAACCCACCCTTCTACTTTTCAAGCAATCATTTATAAAAATCACAAAATGCAGAGGTCCCAGAACAGATCCCTGTAGAACACTACTGGTCACTGAGCTGTAGGCTGAATACTTTCCGTCAGCTACCACACTCTGTCTTCTATGGGCCAGCTAATTTAGTATCCAGGCAGCTAAATTTCTTTGTATCCCATGCCTCCTTACTTTCTGAATGAGCCTGCCAAGGGAAACCTTATCAAACGCCTTTATCTATGTATACTACATCCATTGCTCTACCTTTATCAATGTGTTTTGTCAGATCCTCAATGAATTCAATAAGGATTGTGAGGCATGACCTGCTGCTCTCACAGCCATGCTGACTATCTCTAATCAAGCTATGCTTTTTCAAATAATCATAAATCCTGTCTCTCACAATCCTCTCCAATAATTTGCCCAACACTGACATAAGACTGACTGGTCTGTAATTCCCAGGGTTATCCATATTCCCTTTCTTGAACAAGAGAATAACATTTACCACCCTCCAATCATCTGGAACTACTCCAATAGACAATGATGAGACACAGATTATTACCAAAAACACAGCAATCCCTTCCTGCAGTAACATTGGGTATATGCCATCTGGCCTACGCTTTTCAAAGTTTCCAGCATATCCTCTTCTTAACATCAACCTGTTTGAACATATCAGCCTGTTTCATGCTGTCCTCACAAATGACAAGGTTCCTCTCAGTAGTGAATATTGAAGCAAAGTATTTCTTAAGGACCTTCCCTACTACCTCCGACTCCAGGCACAAGTTCCCTCCACTATCCCTCAGTTTGCCCATCCTCTTGTTCCTCACATAAGTGTAGAATGCCTTGGGGTTTTCCTTCATCCTACCTGCCAAGGCAGTTTTTATGCCACCTCTAGCTTTCCTAAGTCCAATCTTCAGTTCCTTCCTGGCTACCTCTGGAGCCCTGTCTGATTCTTGCTTCCTCAACCTTAAAGATTATAGAATCCTTACAGTGTGGAAACGGGGCGGGAAGATAGTTACTCAAGGCTGGAATTGAACCCGGGTCCTTGGCATTGTGAGGTAGCAGTGCTAACCACTGAGCCACTGTGCCACTCATATGTAAACTTCCTCCTTCATCTTGACTAGATATTCCACATTTCTTGTCATGCAAGGTTCTTTCACCTTTCAATCCCTTCCTTGCCTCAGTGGGAAAAACCTAACTAGCACTCGTAGCTATACACTCTCCTTATTTTTGTCATGCATCTCCCTGAGTATACCTGATCCCAATTTATGCTCCACAGTTCCTGCCTAATAGCATTGTAAATCCCCCTCCCTCAATTAAATACTTTCCTATACCATCTCCTAACCCTCTCCATGACTATAGTAAAGGTCCGGGAGTTGTGATCACTATCACTGAAATGTTCTCCCGCCGAGAGATCTGACACCTGACCTGGTTCGTTGCCAAGCACCAAAACCAGTATGGCCCCCTCTCTAGTCCCCCTATCTACATATCTACACACCTAACAAAATCTGCTCCGTCCAAACTATTTGCAGTAAGGAGGTTCCAGTCAATATTAGGGAAGTTGACAACAACCCTGTTACTTCTGCACCCTTCTGAAATCTGCGTGCCAAACTGCTCCTTTGTGTTTCTGTTGCTATTGGAGGGTCTATGGAAAACTCCCATTAAGCAACTGCTTCTTTCCTGTTTCTGAGTTCCACACATAATGACTCCGTAAACAAACCTCTCTCGATTACCTCCCTTTCCACTGCTCTTATACTACTACCTGATTAATAGTGCCATTCCTCTATCTCCTTTATTTCCCCCACTTCCTTTGAAACATCTAAAGCCCAGAACATCCAACAACCATTCTGACTCTGTGATATCCAAGTCTCTGTAATGGCCACAACATTGTGACAACATGGTCACTTCATCAAAGAACTGTAACAAGTTTGTGAGGCATGATCTCCCATGCACAAAGCTATGCTGACTGCTCCTAATCAAACCCTGTTTTTCCAAATGCATGTATAACTTATCTCTCAGAATCTTCTCAATTAACCTAGCCACTACAGATTTTAAGGCTTACTAGCCTCTGGTTCCCAGATTTTTCTTTGCAGCCCTCCTTGAATAAGGGCACAACATTCGCTACCCTACAGTCTTCAGGGAACTCACCCATGGTTAACGATGCAAAAATATCAGCCAGCACCCCCATAATGTCTTCTCTAGCCTCATGCAGTGTTCTTGGATATATCTAGTCAGGACCAAGAGATTTATCCACCTTCATGCATTCTAGTATGTCCAAGACCACCACCAACTGTGATATGGACTGTCCACAAGATATCCCCACTAACTTCCTCAAGTTCCCAATTTTTCATGTCTTTCTCCACAGTAAACAAAGGAGAAATATTCAATGATGACCGTGCCCGTCTCCTGCGGCTCTACACATACATGTTAGTTTGCCCTCGTAGTTGGTCTTTTCTGTCTATTCTCTTTTAGTCCTCCTTTGCTGGATTCTGAATTTACCCCAGTCTTTGAGGCTATCACTGACGTCGACCTTATATGTTTTTCTTTCAACTTAATACTCTCCATGACTTCCTTGGTTCGCCATGATTGGCTTATCCCTCTGAGACTTTCCTTCTTATTGGGACTTTTCTTTTTGCTGAATTGCCTCCTTAATGTCTGCCACTGCTTTCTTACTGTCCAGAAGACCACAAGATACAGGAGCAGAAGTAAGCCATTTGTGCCATTGAGTCTGCTCTGCTATTCGATCCTGGCTGATGTTTCTCAACCTTATTCCCCTTCCTTCTCCCTGTAATCCTTGATTGTCCTTACTAAACATAGAGTCATAGAGATGTACAACATGGAAACTGACCCTTTGGTCCAACTCGTTCATGCCGACCAGATATCCTGACCTAATCTAGTCCCATTTACTAGCGCTTGGCTCTTATTCCTCTAAACCCATACCCATCCAGGTCCTTTTAAATACTGTATTTGTACCAGCTTCTGGATCAGTGGTGCTGGAAGAGCACAGCAATTCAGGCAGCATCCGACGAGCAGCAAAATTGACGTTTCGGGCAAAAGCCCTTCATCAGGAATAAAGGCAGAGAGCCTGAAGCGTGGAGAGATAAGCTAGAGGAGGGTGGGGAGAAAGTAGCATAGAGTACAATAGGTGAGTGGGGGAGGAGATGAAGGTGATAGGTCAGGGAGGAGAGGGCGGAGTGGATAGGTGGAAAAGGAGCTAGGCAGGTCGGACAAGTCCGGACAAGTCAAGGGGACAGTGCGGAGCTGGAAGTTTGAAACTAGGATGAGGTAGGGGAAGGGGAAAGGAGGAAGCTGTTGAAGTCCACATTGATGCCCTGGGGTTGAAGTGTTCCGAGGCGGAAGATGAGGCGTTCTTCCTCCAGGCGTCTGGTGGTAAGGGAGAGGCGGTGAAGGAGGCCCAGGACCTCCATGTCCTCGGCAGAGTGGGCGGTGTGGTTGATTGGTGCGGGTCTCCCGGAGATGTTCCCTAAAGATGTTCCCTAAAGCATGGTGGGCGGCACGGTGGCACAGTGGTTAGCACTGCTGCCTCACAGCGCCAGAGACCCGGGTTCAATTCCCGCCTCAGGCGACTGACTGTGTGGAGTTTGCACGTACTCCCCGTGTCTGCGTGGGTTTCCTCCGGGTGCTCCGGTTTCCTCCCACAGTCCAAAGATGTGCAGGGTCAGGTGAATTGGCCATGCTAAATTGCCCGTAGTGTTAGGTAAGGGGTAAATGTAGGGGTATGGGCGGGTTTCGCTTTGGCGGGTCGGTGTGGACTTGTTGGGCCGAAGGGCCTGTTTCCACACTGTAATCTAATCTAAATCTAAAAAAAAAAGCGCTCTGCTAGGAGGCGTCCAGTCTCCCCAATGTAGAGGAGACCGCATCGGGAGCAATGGACACAATAAATGATATTAGTGGATGTGCAAGTAAAACTTTGGATGTGGAAGGCTCCTTTAAGGCCTTGGATAGAGGTGAGGGAGGAGGTGTGGGCGCAGGTTTTACAGTGCCTGCGGTGGCAGGGGAAAGTGCCAAGATGGAAGGGTGGGTTGTAGGGGGACGTGGACCTGACCAGGTAGTCACGGAGGGAACGGCCTTTGCGGAAGGCGGAAAGAGGTGGGAAGGGAAATATATCCCTGGTGGTGGGGTCTGTTTGGAGGTGGCGGAAATGTCGGCGGATGATTTGGTTTATGCCAAGGTTGGTAGGTGAGCACCAGGGGCGTTCTGACCTTGTTACGGTTGGAGGGGTGGGGTCTGAGGGCGGAGGTGGGGGACGTGGACGAGATGCGTTGGAGGGCATCTTTAACCATGTGGGAAGGGAAATTGCGGTCTCTAAAGAAGGAGGCCATCTGGTGTGTTCTGTGGTGGAACTGGTCCTCCTGGGAGCAGATAAGGCAGAGGAATTGGGAATACGGGATGGCTTTTTTGCAGGAGGTAGGGTGGGAAGAGGTGTAATCCAGGTAGCTGTGGGAGCCGGTGGGTTTGTAAAAAATGTCAGTGTCAAGTCGGTCGTCATTAATGGAGATGGAGAGGTCCAGGAAGGGGAGGGAGGTGTCAGAAATGGTCCAGATAAATTTAAGGTCAGGGTGGAATGTGTTGGTGAAGTTGATGAATTGCTCAACCTCCTCGCGGGAGCACGAGGTGGCGCCAATGCAGTCATAAATGTAGCGGAGGAAGAGGTGGGGAGTGGTGCCGGTGTAATTACGGAAGATGGACCGTTCTACGTAGCCAACAAAGAGACAGGCATAGCTGGGGCCCATACGTGTGCCCATGGCTACCCCTTTGGTCTGGAGGCAGTGGGAGGATTCAAAGGAGAAATTGTTAAGGCTGAGGACCGGTTCGGCCAAACGAATGAGAGTGTCGGTGGAAGGGTACTGTTGGGGACGTCTGGAGAGGAAAAAACGGAGGGCTTGGAGGCCCTGGTCATGGTGGATGGAGGTGTAGAGGGATTGGATATCCATGGTGAAGATGAGGCGTTGGGGGCCGGTGAAACGGAAATCTTGGAGCAGGTGGAGGGCGTGGGTGGTGTCTCGAACGTATGTAGGGAGTTCCTGGACTTTGTGGGGGGGTGTATAGGACAGTGTCGAGGTAGGTAGAGATGAGTTCAGTGGGGCAGGAGCATGCTGAGACAATGTGTCAGCCAGGGTGGTCAGGCTTGTGGTTCTTGGGAAGGAAGTAGAACCGGACAGTGCGGGGTTCCCGGACTATGAGGTTGGAAGCTGTGGGTGGGAGATCTCCTGAGGTGATGAGGTTCTGTATGGTCTGGGAGATGATGGTTTGGTGATGGGGGGTGGGGTCATGGTCGAGGGGGCAGTAGGAAGAGGTGTCCTCGAGTTGACGTTTGGCTTCAGTGGTGTAGAGGTCAGTGCGCCAGACTACCACTGCGCCCCCTTTATCCGCTGGCTTGAATGTGAGGTTGGGATTGGAGCAGAGGGATTGGAGGGCTGCGCGTTGTGAGGGTGAGAGGTTGGAGTGGGGGAGAGAGGTAGACAGGTTGAGGCGGTTAATGTCCCGGCGGCAGTTGGAAATGAAGAGGTCAAGGGCAGGTAATAGGCCAGCGCGGGGTGTCCAGGTGGATGCAGTGTGTTGGAGGTGGGCAAAGGGGTCCTCAGAAGGTGGGCGGGAGTCCTGATTGTGAAAGTAAGCTCGGAAGCGGAGGCGACGGAAGAATTATTCGACGTCACGGCGTGTATTAAATTCATTGATGCGTGGACAGAGGGGGATGAAGGTGAGTCCTTTGCTGAGGACTGATCGTTCGTCCTCAGTGAGGGGAAGGTCTGGAGGGATGGTGAAAACTCGGCAGGGCTGGGAGCTGGGATCTGGTGTGGGTGTAGAGCTGGGAGTGGGGTCGGAGCCAGTACCTGGAGTGGGTGTGATGGTGGGGGGAATGGGGGTGGAGTCATGAGCAGGGGTAGTGTTCCCCTCGGGGTTCTGGGGTGTGGGGATAGTGACTGGGGTCTATGGGGGGCATGTCAGCAGAATGCAGGTGAGGCGCTGGTGGGGGCGGAAGTGGTGGTGACAACGGCAGTAGGGGTGGCGGAAGTCACTGAGCATATGGCATCAGCGATGATGTGAGGGGCGGAAGTGATGTCACGTGTGATGCATGAGGAATTGTGAGGGGTGGAAGTGGTTGTGGGAGTGGCCATGATGGGGGCGGAAGTGACATCATCAATCAGCGGGGGGTGGCAGCTGCTTCAGCCGCATGGCTAATGGCGGAATAGGTTCCGAGGCCAGGGGAATCTTCTGGAATGTTTGAGGAGCACTGGTTATGGAGGTGGGTTGATAAAAATTTGTTGTACTTACAGTTTTTGATGTTTGAGATGGAATTGAAATACTGTTTGATGAGTGTATGAATTCTCCTGAGGATGTAGTACAGAGTGGGTCCTTTGCAATTCTGAGAGACCAATTGTTAAAGTTCACTTGAGAATGCAATTTCTTAAAAAGGTTTTGCAATTTACATATGAAAGAAGTGAAACCAACGTGGTCATTCTAACCGATGAGAAACTTAAACAATCAAGGTATTTTTCAATCTATAATTTCAGTTCCATCACGCTGTAAACATTTGCTATAAATTCTACGTCTTAGAATCATGTACTCCACAACCACCTGGTGAAGAAGCAGTACTCTGAAAGCTAGTGCTTCCAGTTAAACCTATAATCTATAAACTGGACTATAACCTGTTGTTGTGATTTTTAACTTTTTAGAATTGATAATACCTCCTCCTTACTAACCTCAATCCTCTCAAGTCTAATATCCCGTATCTCAGTCTTCTCTACAATATTCTCCTTTTCCTGAGTGAAAACAGATGAGAAATATTTGTTTAGCACCTCTCCGAGGAATAAGTGAGCAAAATCTAAATGCTAAGCTGGTAAGAGAACCCGCAGAAAGCAGACACGAGTGAATTGACGGCACGGTGGCTCAGTGGTTAGTACTGCTATCTCGCAGTACCAGGGTCCCAAGTTCGATTCCAGCTTTGGACTGTGTGGAGTTTGCACATTCTCCCCGTATCTGTGTGGAGTTTGCACATTCTCCCCGTGTCTGCGTGGGTTTCCTCCGGGTCTTCCGGTTTCCTCCCACAATCCAAAGATGTGCAGGTCAAGGAAATTGGCCATGCTAAATTGCCCATCGTACTAAGTGCATTAGTCAGAGGGAAATGGGTCTGGGTGGTTTACTCTTTGGAGGGTTGTTGTGGACTGGTTGGGCCAAAGGGCCTGTTTCCACACTGTAGGGAATCTAATCTAAATTCGTAGAGACATGCAGCACGGAAACAGGCTGACCAAATATCCTAAATGAATCTAGTCCTGTTTGCCAGCACTTGGTCCATATCCCTCTGAACCCTTCCTATTCGTATACCCATCCCGATGACTTTTAAATGTAATTGTACCAGCCTCCACCACTTCCTCTGACAGTTCATTCTATAGACGCACCACCCTCTGCGTGAAAAAGTTGCCCCTTATGTCTATTTTAAATCTTTGTCCTCTCATCTTAAACCTATGCCCTCTTGTATTGGACTCGTCTACCCTGGAGAAAAGGCCTTGTCTATTTGCCTGATCCATGCCCCTCATGATTTTATAAACCTCTGCAAGCCTCCGACGCTTCAGTGAAAATAGCCCCAGTCCATTCTTCCTATCCCTACAGTTGAAATCCTCCAACTCTGCAAAATTCTTGAAATCTTTTCTGAACCCTTTCAAGTTTCATGACATCCTTCCTATTGCAGGGAAACCAGAATTGCATGCAGTATTCCAATAGTGGCCCAACTAGTGTCCTGTACAGCTGCAACATGACCTCCCAACTCCTACACTCGCTGCACTGACTAATAAAGGCAAGCATACCAAATGTCGTCTTCATTATCCTGTCTTAACTGTGACTCCAGTTTCCAGGAACTATGAACCTGCACTCCAAGGTCTTTTTGTTCAACACTCCCGAGGACCTTAACATTAAGTGTATAAGTCCTGCACTGATTTGCCTTTGCAAAATGCAGCATGTCACATTTATCTAAATTATCTCCATCTGCCACTCCTTGGCCCATCTGATCAAGATCCCATTGTACTCTGAGGAAACCTTCTTTGCTGTCCACTGCACCTCCATAGAATCCCTACAGTGTGGAAACAGGCCATTTGGCCCAACAGGTCCACACCGACCCTCCGAAGAGTAACCCTCCCAGACCCATTCCCTATCCCATTACTCTACATTTACCCCTGACTAATGCACCTACCCATCCCTAGACACCATGGGCAATTTAGCGTGGCCAATTCACCTAACCTGCACATCTTTGGATTGTGGGAATAAACCGGAACACCCAGCGAAAACCCATGCAGGCACGGGGAGAATGTGCAAACTCTACGCAGACAATCGCCAGAGGCTGGAATCAAACCCGGCTCACTGGCACTGTGAGGCAGCAGTGCTAACCACTGAGCCATCATGCTGCCATCTGCAAACATACCAGCTATATCTCCTCTGTTCACATCCACATCATTTATATTAGAAGTAAAAAGCAGTTGACCCAGCACTGATCCTTGTATTACACTTGATCACAGGCCTCCAGTCTGAAAAGCAACCCTGCATCACCACCCTCTGTCTTAAACCTTCGAGCCAGTTCTGTATTCAAGTAACTAGTTCTCCCTTGTGATCTAACGTTGATAACCAGTCTACCATGCGGAAACTTGTTGAACAACATACTGAGGTCCATATGTGTCACGTCCACTGCTCTGCCCTCACCAATCCTCTTTGTAATTTGTTCAAAAAACTCAATCCAGTTTTTGAGCCACACTATCCCATGCACAAAGCCATTGTGGAACTTCTCAGCTTGCTATTGTTTTCTGCACCAAATAGGGCACCTGAACTGCACCAGGAGATGATCACAGTTGATGAACATGGTACGAGTGATTGTCTTGAGAGAATAGGGCTGCCCCTGTCTCCACTCATCCCCTATTAATAATAGTTAACATAAACATTTAGGCCACACATATAATGAAGGGCTTATGCCAAAAACGTTGATTCTCCTGCTCCTCAGATCCTGCCTAACCTGTGTTTTTCCAACACCACACTCTTGACTCTGAGCTCCAGTACTTGCTTTCTCCTATTTAAGCCACACACTAAAACAAATGTTATGGCAGTGGAGGGGAAAGAGATAATGTGAGACTTTTGAGAAGATTTGTAGCTCAGATTGAGGCTCTGGATGTCGGTTTGCTCGCGGAGCTGGAAGGTTCACTTTCAGACGTCTTGTCACTATACTAGGTAGCAGCTTCAGTGAGCCTCTGGTTATCCGTCTACCACAAACCCACAGATAACCTCACGATGCTACACTTCTTAGAGCTTCCACTCTAAACATATTAAATCAGCGATCCCCTATATACAAGCCCTACGCATTCACAGTATCTGTTCAGATGAGGAGGAATGTGATTGGCACCTGGAAGTACTCAAGGATGCCCTCATAAGAATGCGGTATGATGCTCAACTCATCGACCGCCTGTTCTGATGTGCAACAGCGGGAAACTGAAATGACCTCCTCAAGAGACAGACACGAGCTGCAACCGACAGGATGCCCTTCGTTGTCCAGTACTTCTCAGGAGCTGAGAAACTACACCATGTTCTTCGCCTCCTGCAACACATTATCAATGAGAATGAGCACCTTGCCGAGACCTTCTCCACACCTCCACTGCTCGCCTTTATACAACCACCAAACCTCAAATAGATCATTGTTTGTTGCAAACTGCCCAGCCTTCAGGACAACACATACAACCTTGTCGCGGTAGATGCTGCAAGACTTGTAAGAGTTTCATTACGTGTGGGGACACCTCCCAACAAGTACGTGGCAGGTACTCATGCGACTCAGCCAACTCTATCTCATACTCTATCTCAGGGCAAGGATACCCTGAGGCTTGTACATTAATGAGACCAAGCAGAGGCTACGACAACGGATGAATGGATACCGCACAAAAATCGTCAGACAGGGGTGTTCCCTCCTCGTCGGAGAACACTTCAGCAGTCAAGGACCTTTGACCTTGGCCTTCGGATGACTGTCCTCCAAAGCGGACTTTGGGACAGGCAACAATGCAAAGTGGCCAAGCAGAGGCTCATAGCCAAGTTTGGTACCCATGGGGATGGCCTCAACTGGAACCTTGGGTTCATGTCACATTACAGGTGACTCCATTGCACCACACAAACACACGCGCACGCACAGACAGACATGCAGACACTCTGACACACAGACACACTCCTATAGACCCATACACTCATGCAGACCCTCTCTCATACACTCACACATGCACCTTCTCACAGACTTACACCCATTTACACTACACTCATACGCATATACACAATGTCACAGACACTCATAACCACCCCCCTCCCCTGCCCACATGCACACATACACATATGTTTGTGGGGTGAATTTGTACTTGCAGAATTACAATTTATTTTGCCCAAAAACTGCATAAATCCAATTTTAGATTACAATCAGTTTGACCATTGGGGCACAGACAGTCTCACACAGGGCAGCTCACACCTTAAATGCATTATCTGGGCCAACATGATACCAGTTGTTAAAGTTCACCTGAAAATGTAACTTTTTAAAAAAGTTCTGCGATTTACATATAAAAGAACTGAAACCAGCATGTTTGTTTTAAAAGATGAGAGACTTAACAAACAATCCAGGTATTTTTCAGTATATAATTTCAATTACATCAGACTATAAGTTTTTGCTATAAATTCTATGTCCTACGATCTTATAATCTACAACCACCTGATGAAGGAACAGCGTTCCAAAAGCTAGTACTTCCAAATAAACTTGTTGGACTAAAACCTGGTGTTGTGTGAGTTTTACCTACGTACACCCCAGTCCAACAATGGCATCTCCAAATCATAAGATCAGACTAACCTACGTACCCTTCATTGTACCCATAACTTCCATGTGCCTATCCAAGAGTTACTTAAATGTCCTCAATGTATCTGACTGTACTACCACTGCTTGCAGTGCATTCCATGCACCCACCACTCTGTGTAAAGAACCTACCAATGACATCTCCCCTAAACCTTCCTCCAATCACCTTAAAATTATGCCCCCTCGTGATAGACATTTCCACCGTGGGAAAAAGTCTCTGGCTATCCACTCTATCTATCTCTCTCAACATCTTGTACATCTCTATCAAGTCACCTCTCATCCTTCACCGCTCCAATGAGAAAAGCCCTAGCTCCCTCAACCTTTCTTCACAAGACATGCCCTCCAATTCAGGCAGCATCCTGGTAAATCTCCTCTGCACCCTCTCTGTAGCTTCCACATCTTTCCTACGAAGAGGCGACCAGAACTGAACACAATATTCCAAGTGCGGTCTAACCAGGACTCTATAGAGCTGTAGCATAAACTCGCAGCTCTTAAACTCAATTCCCCCTGTTAATTCAGTTCCCTCATCTAAATCATTAGTATATATTGTGAATAAGTGGGGTCCAAGCCCTTATCATACCTCCTAGTTGCTGCCTGTAACTCGGAAAAAGATCTGTTTTTTCTTACATTTTGTCTCCATAAAACCACAAGAAATAGAAACAGGAGTAAGCCATTCACCCCTTCAAGCCTGCTCCATCTTTAGGAGGATTATGGTTGATCTGACATTCCTTCACTCTCCTGCGTCTTCTGTGCGCTGACCAGCTTTCTATTGTAGAACAAAGATGACTGCCCTTGACATCAAAGCAACACTCAATCAAGCCTGGCATCAAAGAACCCTAGCAAAACTGAAGCCGGTGAAAATTATTGGCAAATTCTCCTCTAGTTGTACTGAGTTGGCCAGCCAGTGACCTTCACATCCCATGAATGAATTTAAAAAACTCATAGTTAGAACAAAGGAAGATGGTTGGGGTGAGTATTCACAGCCACAGTACATCACTGCAGAAATTCCTCAAGGTAGGATCCTAGGCCCAATCATCCAAAGTTGGGATGTTCACTGATGATTGTACAATGCTCAGCATTTGTAACTTTGCAGACACTGAAGCCGCACCTATATGCTTACAACATCCATAACTTACAAATAAAATTTATGCCATACAAATGCCAGGCATTGACCATCTCCAAGAAAAGAAAATTTAATCTTGCCCTTGACATTCAATGGCATTACCGTCACTGGATTCCTCATACTGGGGGTGGGGCAGGGGTTACCATTAGTCAGAAACTGAACTGGGCTAGTAAATACTGTAGCTCCAAGAGCAGGTCACATGCTAGGAATCTTGGAGTAAGTGACTCACCTATTGTTTCTACAAAGTCTGTTCTGTATCTTCAAGGCATAAGTGATGGAATACTCTCCACTTGCCTGGATGATTGCAGGTCCAACAATGCTCAAACCATGACACCATCCAGATAAGCTATTTTACTTCATTAGCACTCATCTGCCACCTCAATGCTCAGTACCATCTGCAAGTTCTCTGCCAAGCCACACATGAACCAACCTTGAAACTATATTTCTGTACCCTCACTGTTAGTGTGGCAAAATCTTGGAACTCCTTTCCCTACAACACTGTAGGTGTCTCCACATAGCACAGGCTATCCCACTTGAAAAAGATAGCTTACCACCTGCACAAGAGCATTTAGGGATTGGCAATAAATGCTGACTTATCCAGCAATGCCCACATTTCATGAATAGATTTTTTAAAAAATGATAAAGTTACTAATGGAATATGATGGTTTAAGTCCTCAATGACATGTTTTAATCATGAAGTTTAGATGTACATATGTGCCTATAACAGTAGGAGGGGTGTACTGGCTTGTAATAACTTTAAGTGAGCATTACCCAAAACCTCCCATCCATCACTTGCCAGTTAGCTGCTAAATTTCTTTCTCTATATTTATTACTACATGATTTACATATTTGTATGTGTTTAACCTGATTTTTGTACTTCATCAGTGCGTGATTTTGTTTTCTATGTAAATCACAGGATAATTCAAACTTGGAACTGTGAATATGTTTCTTGGAAAAAATGTTACTTATAATGGACATTTGATCCATTGTACTGGACAGGCTGATGCTTCAAATATGCCATCATGAACAATAAAGATTAGATTAGATTACTTACAGTGTGGAAACAGGCCCTTCGGCCCAACAAGTCCACACCGACCCGCCGAAGCGTAACCCACCCATACCCCTACATTTACCCCTTTACCTAACACTACGGGCAATTTAGCATGGCCAATTCACCTGACTTGCACATCTTTGGACTGTGGGAGGAAACCGGAGCCCCCGGAGGAAACCCACGCAGACACGGGGAGAACGTGCAAACTCCACACAGTCAGTCACCTGAGTCGGGAATTGAACCCGGGTCTCTGGCGCTGCGAGGCAGCAGTGCTAACCACTGTGCCACCGTGCCGCCCACTGTGCCACCATGCCGCCCGGTAATAATTGAGTGCTTGCATCATAGAATTGCATCCATTTGATTAATAATTCTGCTCATGTGGAGGGTAAACACCAATTTGAACTGCCTGGGTGGGATATTGTTTTTCTAGTGTTGTAATCAAGGGAATCGAGGGTTAGGAGGAAAAGGAAGGAAAGCACTCATGAGGGATGATGGATCAGCCATGATCCTATTCAATGACCGAGCACACCCTACTCCTGTTCCTGTTTATCATGGTCTTATGATATTATTCAGTATTATGAAAATGAAATATGATTTTTGATGTAATAGTTGTGACAGGAGTGATGGCACATATAAAATGATTTACTTCTCATTGCAGATTAGAAAAGGAAATTCAACTAAGAAAGGAGTCTGAAAAAGATTATGAAGAATTAAGGAAGGCAAGTGTAATCCTTAAATTTTTGGATTTGTTAATGATTTTATGTATGACAATGAGTGTTCAATAATTTTGTCCTTCATGTGTGGACATTGCTCCCTTTGTAGAAAATCACTGAGATGCTGCTGTATATGCCATTTGAAATTGTGCAGTTGAAATTATGACATTGTAATTTTGTATTCCCACATATTAATTATTGTAACTGAATTGCCTACAGAAAAAAGAATTGCAAATGATTGACTTGGCTTTATTTCAACATGGTTTTGGTTTGGCAAGAGGGGAGTACTGGGATGTAATCATTACCCCTAAGCATCCTATCCATCACTTCCCAGTTAGCTGTTGGATTTCTTTCTCTATATTTGTTACAATGTAACTTATATATTTGTTTTATTTGCTTTTATTTTTTTACATATTTGTATGTGTTTAACCTGATTATCGTACTTCATCAGTACATGATTTTGTTTTCAATATAAGTCACAGTTCAAGCTTGGAACTGTGAATGTGTTTCTTGAAAAAAAAATGATTGTTTATAATGGGCATTTGATCCACTGTCATGGACAGATTGAAACGTTACCTGAAACAGACTCTCTTGGGCTTTGAACTGTGACAAAGAGAGTCACTACAGTCATCTCTCTCATTTTAAAGCTATGCCTAGTGGTGGGTATTACCTGAGGATCCCACCCCCGCCCTGATCTCCGTCCCCGCCCCAATTCCCACCCCCACACCTAACTCCGCCCCCACTCCCAGCTCCAGCCCCAAACCAGGTCCTAGCTCCCAGCCCTGCCGTATTTTTACCATCCCTCCAAAACTACCCCTCTCTGAGGATGAAAGATCAATCCTCGGCAGAGGCCTTACCTTCATTCCCCTACGCTCTCGGATTAACGAGTTCAACACGCGGCGAGACATCGAACAATTCTTCCGCCTCCGCGCCTACTTCTTCAACTAGGATTCTCGCCCACCCTCTGACGACCGCTTCTCCCGCCTCCAACACACCCCATCAACCTGGACACCCCGTGCTGGCCTCTTACCTGCCCTCGATCTCTTCATAGCCAACTGCCGCCGCAACATTAACTGCCTCAACCTCTCCACTCCTCTCACCCACTCCAACCTCTCACCCTCACAATGTGCAGCCCTCCACTCCCTCCGTTCCAACCCCAACCTCACTATCAAACCGACAGACAAGGGTGGCGCAGTAGTAGTTTGGCGCACCGATCTTTACACCGCTGAGGCTAAACGCCAGTGTGCGGACACCTCCTCCTACTGCCCCCTTGACCATGACCCCACCTCCCACCACCAAACCATCATCTCCCAGACCATCCATAACCTCATCACCTCAGGGGATCTCCTATCCACCGCCTCCAACCTCATAGTCCCACAACCCCGCACCGCCCATTTCTACCTCCTGCCCAAAATCCACAAACCCGACTGCCCCGGCCGACCCATTGTCTCAGCCTGCTCCCGCCCCACCAAACTCATCTCTGCATACCTCGACACGGTCCTGTCCCCCTTAGTCCAAGAACTCCCCACCTACATTCGGGACACCACCCACGCCCTCCACCTCCTCCATGATTTTCGCTTCCCCGGTCCCCAACACCTTATCTTCACCATGGACATCCAGTCCCTGTACACCTCCATCCCCCATCACAAAGGACTCAAAGCCCTCCGCTTCTTCCTTTCCCGCTGTACCAACCAGTACCCTTCCACTGACACCCTCCTTTGACTGACTGAACTGGTCCTCACTCTGAACAGCTTCTCTTTCCAATCCTCCCACTTCCTCCAAACAAAAGGAGTAGCCATGGGCACCCGCATGGGCCCCAGGTATGCCTGCCTCTTCGTAGGATATGTGGAACAGTCTATCTTCCGCAGCTACACTGGCACCACCCCTCACCTTTTCCTCCGCTACATCGATGACTGTATCGGCACTGCCTCGTGCTCCCACGAGGAGGTTGAACAGTTCATCCTCTTTACCAACACCTTCCACCTCGAACTCAAATTTATCGGGACCATCTCAGACTCCTCCCTCCATTTCATAGACCTCTCAATTTCTATCTCTGGCGACCGAATCAACACGGACATTTACTATAAACCGACCGACTCCCACAGCTACCTAGACTACACCACCTCCCATCCTGCCCCCCCTGTAAAAACGCTATCCCATATTCCCAATTCCACCGTCTCCGCCGCATCTGCTCCCAGGAAGACCAGTTCCAATACCGAACAATCCAGATGGCCTCCTCCTTCAAAGACCGCAATTTCCCCCCCAAACGTGGTCGACGATGCTCTCCACCGCATCTCCTCCACTTCCCACTCCTCTGCCCTTGAGCCCTGCCCCTCAAATCGCCACCAGGACAGAACCCCACTGGTCCTCACCTACCACCCCAACAACCTCCATATACATCGTATCATCCGTCGTCATTTCCGCCACCTCCAAACAGACCCCACCACCAGGGATATATTTCCCTCCCCCCCCCCCCCCCACCATCAGCATTCCGAAAAGACCACTCTCTCTGTGACTCCCTCGTCAGGTCCACACCCCCCACCAACCCAACCTCCACTCCCGGCACCTTCCCCTGCAACCGCAAGAAATGCAAAACTTGCACCCACACCTCCCCCCTTACTTCCCTCCAAGGCCCCAATGGATCCTTCCATATCCGCCACAAATTCACCTGCACCTCCACACGCATCAATTACTGCATCCACTGCACCCGATGTGGCCTCCTCTATATTGGGGAGACAGGCCGCCTACTTGCAGAGCGTTTCAGAGAACCCCTCTGGGATAGCCGGACCAACCAACCCAACCACCCCGTGGCTCAACACTTCAACTCCCCCTCCCACTCCACCAAGGACATGCAGGTCCTTGGACTTCTCCATCGCCAGACCATAGGAACACGACGGCTGGAGGAAGAGCGCCTCATCTTCCACCTAGGAACCATCCAACCACAAGGGATGAACTCAGATTTCTCCAGTTTCCTCATTTCCCCTTCCCCCACCTTGTCTCAGTCCCAACCCTCGAACTCAGCACCTCCTTCCTAACCTGCAATCTTCTTCCTGACCTCTCCGCCCCCACCCCCACTCCGGCCTATCATCCTCACCTTAACCTCCTTCCACCTATCGCATTTCCAACGCCCCTCCCCCAAGTTCCTCCTCCCTACCATTTATCTTAGCCTGCTTGGCACACTTTCCTCATTCCTAAAGAAGAGCTCATGCCCGAAACGTCGATTCTCCTGTTCCTTGGATGCTGCCTGACCTGCTGCGCTTTTTCAGCAGCACAGTTTCATACCTGAGGACCACCACACCTCAGGCTAAGGAGGTCAAGAAGGCTCAGCCGTCATAATAACCTCACCAGGTAGAGGAATTGAACCCATACTCCTAGTGTCAAGCTGCATAACAAATTAGCCATCCAACCAATGGAGCAAACCAATTCCCAAAGCATTTTCTGTCAAGTGGAGTAACTAATTTCTTCAGCCATTTTTGGTTTTGTTTCAGATTTCCACCATCTGCAGTTCTTTTTTTTTGTATTCTTGTTACCTTGGATATGCCATTACCTTGCCACCATTCACTGTGCCTTCAAAACTCTCTTTGACCATCCTAAGTGTTTAGTAATCTAGCCTTTTCAATTCTTTCCCCTTTTCTCATATATTGTGTCTTTTGTGTTTGTATATCTTTTCCATCTTATTGAAAAACAACTGACTCAACTTTGGCTGCGATGTAGATATGTTTTCTTTTCCACTATCCACTCCACCCTCTCTCTTTCCCCCCCCCCCCCCGACCTATCACCTTCATCCCCTTCCCCACTCACCTATTGTACTCTATGCTACTTTCTCCCCACCCCCACCCTCCTCTCATTTATCTCTCCACCCTTCAGGCTCTCTGCCTATATTCCTGATGAAGGGTTTTTGCCTGAAACGTCGATTTTACTGCTCCTCAGATGCTGCCTGAACTGCTGTGCTCTTCCAGCACCACTAATCCAGAATCTGATAATGCCACTACCCTCATAATCCAGAGTTCCAGGCTAATGTTCCAGAAGAATTGGTTTGAATTCCACCATAGCAGATGATGAATTTTGAATTCAATAAGCCTGAAATTAAATTTAGCTTTTTGAATGACCACGTAACCACAGTTGATTGTTGTGAAAACCCATATAGTTGACTGGTGTCATTTGGGGAAAGAAATATGCTATTTTTACAAGTGACTGCAGGCCCACATCAATGTGGTTAACTTTTAACTGTCTTCAGGACAATAAATACTAACCTAACTAGTTATGCCCCACACCTTGAACTTCAAAGCCAGCAAAGTAATTCTGTCAGTATTGATGGCACTTCACAATTGGTACCATTAATAGACATCAGCCTTTGAAATACTTGAAAATCCTCTTAAAGGAAGAGCCATCAATATTTGACTAGCTAGAACCTCAGGCTCCAACTGATGCTGTCTAGTTAAAAACAGAATGCTGAAAAAGAAACACAAAAGTCTGGAGACTCAACAGGTCTTTCAGCATTAGTGAGGAGAGAACCAGAACTGAAAGGGGCTGGGAAATGATGTCCTTTATGATTTTACAGAAGGATGAGTGAGTGGAATAGATGGTGAATGTGCCCGGACTAAAAGACAAAAGGTGTGTTAATGGTGATAAATGACAGTGAGATGTAAAATGCATGCAAATGAGAGGTTTGAAGAGGCGAAAATGGTTCAGTTCTGCTGACAGCAAAGCATGCGAGACTTTGTGGGGAAAGGTGAATGTGGTGGCAGAGATATGCTGTTGTAATCAAATTTTAGAATTGTGTTCATGCTCTTTGCAGGACTTAAACACTTAATGGTAGGTTCCTGGGGAGTGTTGCTGAACAAAGTGTTGCTGGACTGCAGGTTCATAGCTCCTTGGAAGTGGAGCTGCAGGTAGATAGGATAGCAAAGAAGGTGTTTGGTATGCTTTCCTTTCTTGGTCAGTGTATTGAGTACAGGATTTGGGAGATAATGTTGTGGCTGTACGGGACATTGGTTAGACCACTGTTGGAATATTGCGTGCAATTCTGGTCTCCTTCCTATCGGAAAGATGTTGTGAAACATGAAAGGGTTCAGAAAAGATTTACAAGGATGTTGCCAAGGTTGGAGGATTTGAGCTATAGGGAGAGGCGGAACAGGCTGGGGCTGTTTTCCCTGGAGTGTTGGAGGCTGAGGGGTGACCTTATAGAGGTTTATAAAATCATGAGGGACATGGATAGAATAAATAGACAAAGTCTGTTCCCTGGTGTGGGAGTGTCCAGAACTAGAGGGCATAGGTTTAGGGTGAGAGGGGAAAGATATAAAAGAGACCTAAGGGGCAATATTTTCACGCAGAGGGTGGTACGTGTATGGAATGAGCTGCCGGAGGAAGTGGTGGAGGCTGGTACAATTGCAACATTTAAAAGGCATTTGGATGGGTATATGAATAGGAAGGGTTTGGAGGGATATGGGCTGGGTGCTGGCAGGTGGGACTAGATTGGCTTGGGATATCTGGTCAGCATGGACGGATTAGACCAGAGGGTCTGTGTCCATGCTGTACTTCTCTGACTCTATCTCATGTCCCCTTTTTGCCCTCCTGATTTCCCTCTTAAGTATACTCCTATTGCCTTTATACTCTTCTAAGGAATCACTCAATCTATCCTGTCTATACCTTATATATGTTTACTCCTTTTTCTTAACCAAACTCTCAATTTCTTTTGTCATCCAACATTCTCTACACCTACCAGCCTTTCCTTTCACCCTAACAGAAATATACTTTCTCTGGATTCTTGTGTTGTCTCATTTTTGAAGGCTTCCCATTTTCCAGCCATCCCTTTACCTGCAAACATTTGCCCCCAATCAGCTTTTGAAAGTTCTGAGGTCAAAACAATGACTGCAGACGCTGGGGAAACCAGATTCTGGATTAGTGGTGCTGGAAGAGCACAGCAGTTCAGGCAGCATCCGAGGAGCAGTAAAATCAACGTTTCGGGCAAAACCCCTTCATCAGGAATACAGGCAGAGAGCCTGAAGGGTGGAGAGATACATGAGAGGAGGGTGGGGATGGGGAGAAAGTAGCATAGAGTACAATAGGTGAGTGGGGGAGGGGGATGAAGGTGATAGGTCGGGGGTGGGAGGGTGGAGTGGATAGGTGGAAAAGAAGATAGGCAGGTCGGACTAGTCATGGGGACAGTGCTGAGCTAAAGTTTGGAACTAGGATGAGGTGGGGAAGGGGAAATGAGGAAACTGTTGAAGTCCACATTGATGCCCTGGGGTTGAAATGTTCCGAGGTGGAAGATGAGGCGTTCTTCCTCCAGGCATCTGGTGGTGAGGGAGCGGTGGTGAAGGAGGCCCAGGACCTCCATGTCCTCAGCAGAGTGGGAGGGGGAGTTGAAATGTTGGGCCACGGGGCGGTGTGGTTGATTGGTGCGGGTGTCTCGGAGATGTTCCCTAAAGCGCTCTGCTAGGATCAACTGCTGTATGTAGCCAAAAGAGACAGGCGTAGCTGGGGCCCATATGGGTGCCCATGGCTGCCCCTTTTGTCTGGAGGAAGTGGGAGGATTCGAAGGAGAAATTGTTAAGGACCAGTTCAGCCAAACGAATGAGAGTGTCGGTGGAAGGGTACTGTTGTACTTCCTCCAGACCAAAGGGGTATATGGGCCCAAGCTATGCCTGTCTCTTTGTTGGCTACATAGAACAGTCCAGCTTCCGTAATTACACCGGCATCACTCCCCATCTCTTCCTCCGCTACATTGATGAATGCATTGTCGCCACCTTGTGCTCCTGCGAGAAGGTTGAGCAATTCATCAACTTCACCAACACATTCCACCCTGACCTTAAATTTACCTGGACCATCTCTGACACTTCCCTCCCCTTCCTGGACCTCTCCATCTCCATTAATGACGACCGACTTGACACTGACATTTTTTACAAACCCACCGACTCCAACAGCTACCTGGATTACACCTCTTCCCACCCTACCTCCTGCAAAAAAGCCATCCCATATTCCCAATTCCTCTGCCTTATCTGCTCCCAGGAGGACCAGTTCCACCACAGAACACACCAGATGGCCTCCTTCTTTAGAGACCGCAATTTCCCTTCCCACATGGTTAAAGATGCCCTCCAACGCATCTCGTCCACGTCCCCCACCTCCGCCCTCAGACCCCACCCCTCCAACCGTAACAAGGTCAGAACGCCCCTGGTGCTCACCTACCAACCTTGGCATAAACCAAATCATCCGCCGACATTTCCGCCACCTCCAAACAGACCCCACCACCAGGGATATATTTCCCTCCCCACCCCTTTTCGCCTTCCGCAAAACCCTTCCCTCCGTGACTACCTGGTCAGATCCACGCCCCCCCTACAACTCACTCTCCCATCCTGGCACCTTCCTCTGCCACCGCAGGAATTGCAAAATCTGTGCCCACACCTCCTCCCGCACCTCCATCCAAGGCCCTAATGGAGCCTTTCACATCCATCAAAGTTTTACCTGCACATCCACTAATATAATTTATTGTATCTGTTGCTCCCGATGCGGTCTCCTCTACACTGGGGAGAGCGCTTTTGGAAACATCTCCAGGACACCCGCATCAATCAACCACATCGCCTTGTTGCCCAACATTTCAACTCCCCCTCCTGCTCTGCCGAGGACTGGAGGTCCTGGGCCTCCTTCACCGCCACTCCCTCACCACCAGATGCCTGGAGGAAGAACGCCTCATCTTCCGCCTCGGAACACTTTGACCCCAGGGCATCAATGTGGACTTCAACAGTTTCCTCATTTCCCCTTCCCCCACCTCACCCTAGTTCCAAACTTCCAGCTCAGCACTGTCCCCATGACTTGTCATACCTGCCGATCTTCTTTCTCACCTATCCACTCCACCCTCCTCCCCATGGACCTATCACCTTCATCCCCTCCCCCACTCACCTATTGTCCTCTATGCTACTTTCTCCCCACCCCTACCCTCCTCTCACGTATCTCTCCACCCTCCAGGCTCTCTGCCTGTATTCCTGATGAAGGGGTTTTGCCCGAAACGTCGATTTTACTGCTCCTCGGATGCTGCCTGAACTGCTGTGCTTTTCCAGCACCACTAATTCAGAATTTTGAAAGTTCTTGCCTAATACCGCCAAAATTGGCCTTTCTCCAATTTAGAACTTCAACTTTTGTCTTATCTCTCCTTTCCTATTATTTGCATACCAAAAGAATAAACACAACTCACAATGGATTACAGCAAGTGTTTTGTGGAAGTGCAGCAAATCATTCCAAAGTCCTTGGTTCTAAAACAGCCCACTCCATTTTAATCCACAACCAAGGAAATATACGTCTAAGAGATGCAATCTCTACTAAGAAATAAGACATTTTGGAAAGATTTACAATGAACATTTTAAAAAATTCAACTCTCGTTTCCCAGTCTTTCCCTTAGGGATACTGTATCCGAGTCAAGATTCTCTCCTTTCTTAATTTTTTAATTTCTTACTCATTTGATTCAAATGTTTATTTTTGGCAACTTTCTGCACTTCACGAGATGTGATTGTTTCCAAGAGACACAAACACAAGCCAGCCTTCTGAACTCTATCTCTAGTTGTACTGCTAAATCAGTTTAAGACTGACTTTTAGCTCTTACAGCGTGGAGATTACCAAAACTAAACTGCCCTTCTGTCTGAATTAGATCTGCTTGTACTCCTTTTCAAGACACTGGTCAGACCATAGTTGGAATACTGTGAACATTTTGGGCCTCTTATCTAAGGAGAGATGTATGACATTAGAGACTGTCCAGAGAAGGTTCACTAGCTGGTACCAGGATATGTCTTATGAGGGGACGTTGAGTAAATTGGACCTGTACTTGCTGAAATATAAAAGAATGATAGGTGACATATTGAAACATCTGAGATTCTTAAGGGAGTTGACAGAGTAGATGTGAAAATGTTGTTTCTGCTTGTGGGTAAGTCTAGGACCGGATGATGTAACTTCAGAATAATGAGTCACAGATTTAAGACAGTCATACAGCACAGAAGCAGACCCTTTGGTCCAATTCCTTCATGTCAACAGAGTTTCCCAAACTAAACTAGTCCCATATGTCTGCGTTTGGTCCGTATATATCTCATCCTTTTCTATTAATTTACTTGTCCAAATATCTTTTAAATGTTGTAACTGTACCTGCATCTACCACTTCCTCTGGCATTTCATTCCACATAAGAGCCATCCTCTGTGTGAAATGTTGCCTCTCAGGTCTCGTTTATATTTTTCTTCTCTCACCTTAAAAATATGCACTCTAGTTTTGAACTCCACTACCCCAGCGAAAAGATATTGGCTATTCACCTTAACTATGATGTTATAAACCTCTATAAGGTCACTCCTCAATCTCTTATACTCCAGTGGAAAATGTCCCGGCATTTCCAGCCTTTTCTTATAACTCAAACCCTTTAGTCCCAGTAACATCCTTGTAAATCTTTTCTGAATCCGCTCCAATATAATAATTGCCTTTCGACAACACAGCTACCAGAGCTGTACACAGGGCAGCATGGTGGCTCAGTGGTTAGTACTGTTGCCTCACAGCCCCAGTGACCCGGGTTTGATTCTGCCTCAGGCAACTGTGTGGAGTTGCACATTCTCCCCATGTGTGCATGTGTTTCCTTCAACATCCTCCCACAGTACAAAAATGTGCAGGTCAGATGAATTGGCTATGCTAAATTGCCCGTAGTTTTCAGGGATGTGTAGGTTAGATGCATTAGTTTGGAGTAAATGTAGAGTAGTAGGGGAATAGGTCTGGGTGAGTTACTCTTCAGAGGGTCACTGTGGACTTGTTGGGCTGAAGGGCCTGTTTCCATGCTGTAGGGATTCTATAAATAAACTAGTAACAGTACTTCAAAAGTGGTTTTACCAGTGTCCCATACAACTGGGACATGACGTCCCATCTCCTATATGTAATAGTCTCAACAATGAAGACAAGTGTGCTAACTGCCTTCTTTACCAACCTATCTACCTGTGACTCCACTTTCGAAGAACTACATACCTGAACTCCTAGGTGTCTCTACTCGATAGCACTGCTCAGAGCCCTACCATTAAATGTGTAATTCCTGCTCTTGCTTGTTTTACCAAAATGCAACACCTCGCATTTATCCAAATTAAATTCCATATGCAGCTCCTTAGCCCATTGGCCCAATTGATCAAGATCCCTTTGTAATCTTAGATAACCTTCTTCAGTGTCCATTATACCACCAATTTTGGTGTCATCCGCAAAATTACTAACCATACTTCCTAAATTCTTGACCAAATTGTTTATATAAATGACAAACAACAGTGGATCCTTCACTGATCCCTGCACAACACTGCTAATCACAGTGAGGATAGTGAAGTCTGGGGCATTCCGTACATTCAAGACTGAGATGGACTGGTTTTTAATCAGTAAAGGAATGAAGGATTATGGGTAAAGACAGGAAAGTGGAGTTGAACAGACACAATAAACTGAATGGACTTCTTCTGCTCCTATGGTCTTATGGCCTCTTGTGGCTGCATTGGGCGGGACTGCACTCTCAGCAGTTTCCAACATCAGTTTGAAAGAGACACATGCTCGGAAGACCCGTGCACTCCCTGTCTCTTTTTACTTTTGCAAATGTTCCCTTTGCCATTTATATTACTGACTTCACGTTTTTTTGCTGTGTCCACCTTTTGAAATGCATAATCTGGGAAACTCATATTTCCTGATGTTCCACAGTGTCTCCAGCTGCCCCTCAAGTACAAAGATCTGCTGCTTGAGGTCCAGTAGTGTACATGCTGAGCTTCATACACATGGTCCTCCAACACACATGGTGTCCTGAAGGACACCATAGTGCAGGAATTGCAAACAACATGTCTCAGCCGCCCACCCAACTAATCTCTACTCCTTCTTTCAGAACCTTGTTCCTGATGCTCCTGCACATTGCAATGTTAACTGATAAGCAACTGATACTTTCAAAATGTGAGTGTCTGGATATATATACAAGAACAGGAGAGCAAAATCATGAGGGGATGGAGTAGAAACTGTTCCTGCATTTAAAAAGATCAAGACAAGCGGGCACAGGTTTAAAATTGCATTTGCATACGAAGCAAGTGTGGTGGTTCAGATCTGGAATGCACTGTTTAGAACTGGTTCAATTGAGGAATTCGAGAGGAATTTGCATGATTAAAATAATTAAAATAATAAAACAGGGAGAACTAACCATTTGGATACAGAACTGGTTCAAAGGGAGAAGACAGAGGGTGGTGGTGGAGGGTTGATTTTCAGACTACAGGCCTGTGACCAGTGGAGTGCCACAAGGATCAGTGCTGGGTCCTCTACTTTTTGTTATTTATATAAATGATTTGGATGCGAGCATCTGAGGCACAGTTAGTAAGTTTGCAGATGATACCGAAATTGAAGGTATAGTGGACAGCGAAGAACGTTACCTCAGATTACAACAGGATCTAGACCAGATGGGCCAATAGGCGTGAAGTGGCAGATGGAGTTTAATTTAGATAAATGCGAGGTGCTGCATTTTGGGAAAGCAAATCTTAGCAGGACCTATACACTTAAAGGTAAGGTCCTTGAGAGTGTTGCTGAACAAAGAGACCTTGGAGTGCAGGTTCATAGCTCCTAGAAAGTGGAGTCGCAGGTAGGTAAGATAGTGAAGAAGGCGTTTGGTATGCTTTCTTTTATTGGTCAGAGTATTGAGTACAGGAGTTGGGAGGTCATGTTGCGGCTGTACAGGACATTGGTTAGGCCACTGTTGAAATATTGCATGCAATTCTGGTCTCCTTCCTATCGGAAAGATGTTGTGAAACTTGAAAGTGTTCAGAAAAGATTTACAAGGATGTTGCCAAGGTTGGAGGATTTGAGCTATAGGGAGAGGCTGAACAGGCTGGGGCAGTTTTCCCTGGACTGTCGGAGGCTGAGGGGTGACCTAGTAGAGGTTTACAAAATTATGAGGGGCATGGATAGGATAAATCGGCAAAGTCTTTTCCCTGGGGTCGGGGAGTCCAGAACTAGAGGGCATAGGTTTAGGGTGAGAGGGGGAAGATATAAAAGAGACCTAAGGGGCACCTTTTTCACACAGAGGAAGTGGTGGAGGCTGGTACAAATGCAACATTTAAGAGGCATTTGGATGGGTATATGAATAGGAAGGGTTTGGAGGGATATGGGCCGGGTGCTGGTAGGTGGGACTAGATTGGGTTGGGATAACTGGTCGGCATGGACGGGTTGGACCGAAGGGTCTGTTTCCATGCTGTACATCTCTATGACTCTATGTGCAAGGATATGGAGAAGGGCAGGAGAATAGGCACTCAGTCATGATACTCATTTGGAGAACTGGTACAGGCATAATTGCTGCATGGACATCTTCTGCGCAGCAATGTTTCTGTAATTCTGAACATTCATAGGAACACAGGAATGGAGAAGGCCGTTCAACCTTTCAGTGTATTCCACAATTCAGTAAGAATATGGCTGATTTGTGACTGAACTCCATGTGCCTCCCTTAGGCCCACACCCCTTGATAACCTGTTTAGTAAAAAAATTGTCAGATTTAATTTTAACAATTGAATTATTATCAACTCCCCTTTGAGGAAGAGAGTCCTAAACGCCTACTGCGTTTGGCATATAGAAGTGCTTTTGCAACATCTGTCCTGAATTGCCTGGCCCTAATTCTTAGAATATGCCCCCTAATTCTAGAATCTTAAACTTGTGGAAGTAGTTTTTAAAAAAACTTACTGTTTGTAGGATGTGGGCGTTACTGGCTGGCCAGCAATTATTGCCCATCCCTAGTTGCCCTTGAGAAGGTGGGCTTGAGGTAACTTACTTACTTGAACCTGCTGTGGGTTGACCCACAATGGCATTGTGGAGGGAATTCCAGGATTTTGACCCAGTGACTGTGAAGGAAGAATATAGGTGAGTACTTGGAAGGGAGCTTGCAGCGGGTGGTGTTCCCACGTATCTGCTGCCCTTTCCCTTCTCGAGAGAAATGGTCGTGGGTTTGGAAGGTGCTGTCTGAGGACCTTTGGTGAATTTCTGCAGTGTTTCTTGTAGATTGTACACACTGCTGCTACTAAACATTGCTGGTGGAGGGAGTGGATGCTTCTGGATGTAATGCCAGTCAAGGGAACTGCTTTGACCAGGATGGTGGTGTTGGGGCTGCACTCATCCAGACAAGTGGGAAGTATTTTATCACACTCCTGACTTGTGCCTTGTTGATGGTGGAAAGGCTTTGGGAAGTAAGGAAGTGGATTACTTGCTGTAGTCTTCCTCGCCTGTGATGTGCTCTTGTAACCACTGTGTTTATGTGGTGAGTCTAGTTGAATTTCTGGTTAGTGATAACTCCAGGATGTTGAGAGTGGGTGATTCAGTGATGGTAACACCATTGAATGTCAAGGGCATTGGTTAGATTGTCTTTTATTGGTGATAGTCACAGCCCAGCATTTGTGTGCCGCAAATGTTACTTGCCACTTGTCAGCCCAAGCCTGGATATTGTTGCATTTGACATGGGCTGCTTCAGTATCTGAGGAGTCGCGAACATTGCTGAACATTGTGCAATCATCGGCGAACATCCCCATTTCTGACATTATGATGGAGGGAAGGTCATTGATGAAGCAGCTGGAAATGTTTGGGCCGAGGGTACCCTCCTGGAACACAGAACATAAGAACAAGGAGCAGGAGTAGACCATTTGGACCTTCGAGCCTGCCCTGCCATTCAATAAGATCATGATTCATCGTTTTGTGGCTTTTGCGCCACTTACCTGCCCTCTCACCGTAACCTTTAATTCCTTTATTGTTCAAAAAATCTATCTTAGCCTTAAAAACATTTAATGAAGTAGTGTCAACTACTTCACTAGGCAGGGAATTCCATAGATTTAGGGTGAAGAGGTTCCTTCACAATTCAGTCCTCAGTCTACTTCCCCCTCATTTTCAGGCTATGCCCTCTTGTCCTAGTTTCACCCACCAATGGAAACATCCTCACTATGTCTATCATATCTGTACCCTTCATAATTTTATATGTTTCTAGAAGATCCTCCCTCATTCTTCTAAATCCCAGTGAATATAATTCCAGTCTACTCAGTCTTTCCTCATAAGCCAACCCCTTCAACTCTTGAACCAACCTAGTGAACCTTCACTGCATCCCTTCTAGTGCCAGTACATCCTTCCTCAAGTAAGGAAACCAAAACTGCACACACTACTCCAGGTGTGACCTCACCAGCACCCTATCCAACATAACCTCCCTGCTTTAAAACTCAATCCTTTCAGCAAAGAAGGACAAAATTCCATTTGCCTTCCTAATTACCTGTTGTACTTGCAGACCAACCTTCTGTGATTCACACACAAGGACACCTAGGTCCCTCTGCACAGCAGCATGCTGCACCTTTTTACCATTCAACTTATTCCTCCTGAGGAACTCCTGCAGAGATGTCCTGGAGCTGAGATGATTGAACTCCAACAACAATGACCATCTTCCTCTGTGCCATATATGACTCCAGTCAGAGTTTTTCCCCTGATACCCATTGATTCCAGTTTTGCTAGGGCTTTTTGGTGCCACACTCTGTCGAACACAGCCTTGACGTCAAGGGCTGTCACTCTTACCTCAGTATATAGAACATAGAACGTTACAACGCAATACAGCTCTTTGGCACCTGATGTTGCGCCGACGAATGAAATTAATCTGATGCTCATCTAACCCAAACCATTCCATTATTATCCATTTGTATGCCTAATGCCCATTTAAATGCCCTTAACGTTGGCAAGTCTACTACTGTTGCAGGCAGGCTGTTCCACACCCCTACTACTCTGACTAAAGAAACTACCCCTGATATCTGTCCTAAATCTATCACCCCCCAATTTAATGCTATGTCCCCTCGTGTTAGCCTTCACCATCCGATGAAAAAGGCTCTCACTGTCCACCCTATCTAACCCTCTGGTTATCTTGCACATCTCGGTTAAGTCACCTCTCACCCTTCTTCTGTCCAACGTCAATAGCTTCAGTTTCCTCAGCCTTTCCTCGTAAGATCTTCCCTCCATACCAGGCAACATCCTAGTAAATCTCCTCTAAACCTATTCCAAAGCTTCCACATCCTTCCTATGATGTGGTGACCAGAACTGTATGCAATACTCCAGGTGGCCTTACCAGTGTCCTGTACAGCTGAAGTGTGACATCGTGGCTCCAAAACTCAATCCTCCTATCAAAAAACGCCAGCACACCATACATCTTCTTAACAAACCTATCAACCTGGGTTGCAACTTCTAGGGATTTATGCACCTAGACATCAAGATCTCTCTGTTCATCTACACTGCCAAGAATTTTACTTAGATTAGATTACTTTACACTGTGGAAACAGGCCCTTCGGCCCAACAAGTCCACACCGACCCGCCGAAGCGCAACCCACCCATACCCCTACATTTACCCCTTACCTAACAATACGGACAATTTAGTGTGGCCAATTCACCTGACCTGCACATCTTTGGAGTGTGGGAGGAAACCGGAGCACCCGGAGGAAACCCACGCAGACACGGGGACAATGTGCAAACTCCACACAGTCAGTCACCTGAGGTGGGAATTGAACCCAAGTCTCTGGTGCTGTGAGGCAGCAGTGCTAACCACTGTGCCACCGTGCTTATTTTATTTCTTCCAAAGTGAATCACCTCACACTTTTCCACATTAAACTCCATCTGCTACTTCTTAGCCCAGCTCTGCATCTTATATGTCCCTCTGTAACCCACAACATCTTTCGGCACTACCTGCAACTCTGCCTACCTTAGTGTCATCCTCAAATTTACGAACCCATCCTTCTATGCTCACATCCAGATCATTTATAAAAATGACAAGCAGCAATGGTCCCAAAACAGATCCTTGTGGCACACTACTGGTTGCTGAGTGATACTGAGTTCCAGGGTGAACATTTCCCATCAACCACCACCCTCTTCTTTCAGCTCGCCAATTTCAATCAAATTTGCTAATTCACCTTCAATCCCAAAACTCCGTACTTATGCAATACCCTACCGTGTGTAACCTTCTCAAATGCCTCACTGAAGTCCATATACACCACATCAACTGCTTTACCCTCATCCACCTGTTTGGTCACCTTCTCGAAGAACTCAATAAGGTTTGTGAGGCAAAATCGTGTTGACTATCTCTAATCAAATTATTCATTTCCAGACGATTATAAATCCTATCTCTTATAACCTTTTCCAACACCCTACCCACAACTGAAGTGAGGCTCACTGACCTATAATTACCAGGGTTGTCTCGACTTTCCTTCTTAAACAAGGTAACAACATTTGCTATCCTCCAGTCTTCTGGCACTATTCCTGTCGACAATGATGACATAAAGGTCAAAGCCAAAGGCTCTGCAATCTCTTCCATAGCTTCCCAGAGATTCCAAGGATAAATCCCATTCGACCCAGGGGTCTTATCTATTTTCAGATGTTCCAAAATTGCTAAAACCTTCTCATTGTCAACTTGTAATTCAGGTCTTTTGTCCATGTTTGAACCAACGTTGTAATGAGGACAGGAGCTGAGTGGCCCTGGTAGAACCCACACTGGGCATCGCTGAGCCGGTGCTTCTCATTCCTGGTGAAGGGCTCACGCTGGAAATGTCAACTCTCCTGCTTCTTGGATGCTACCTGACCTGGTGTGCTTTTCCAGCACCACACTTTTCGACTCTAACTCTCCAGCATCTGCAGTCCTCACTTTCTTCAAGATGCTGCTTGATAGCACTGTTGATGACACCTTCCATCACTTTACCAGTGATCAAGAGTAGACTGAGAGGGCAGTAATTAGCCGGGTTGGATTTGTCCTGCTTTTTATGTGTAGGTCATACCTGGGCAATTTTCCACATCAGTAGATGCCAGTGTTGTAACTGTACTGGAAGAGCTTTGCTAAGAGAGCGACTAGTTCTGAGCACAAGCTTTCAGTACTATTGCTGGAAATTTGTCAGGACCCAGAGCCTTTGTTGTATCCAGTGTTTCCAACTGTTTCATAATATCACGTGGAGTGAATCAAGTTGGCTGAAAACTGGTATCTGTAATGCAGGGACCAGTGCATTTTGCACTTTTGGCTGAAGATTGCTGCAAAAGCAACAGCTTTATCTTTTGCACTGATGTGTTGGGCTGTTCCATCATTGAGGATAGGGATATTTGTGGAGCCGCCTCCTCCATTGAATTGTTTAATTATCCATCACCATGACTGGATGTGGCAGGACTGCAGAGTTCAGATTTGGTCCATTGGTTGTGGGATTGTTTAGCTCTGTCTATCCCTTGCTGTTTATGTTGTGTGGCATGCAAGTGGTCCTGTTTAGTAGCTTCCTCAGTTTGGCAACTTATCTTCAGGTATGCCTGGTGCTGCTCCTGGCATGCCCTCCTGCACTGTCCATTGAACCAGGGTTGATCCCCTGGCTTGATGGTAATGGTTGAGTGGGGGATATGCTGGTCCACGAAGTTCCAGATTGTGCTGGAGTACAATTCTGCTGCTGTTGATGGCCCACAGCACCTCATAGATGCCAGTCTTGAGTTGCTAGATTTGTTCAAAGTCTGTCCTTTTTAGCACGATGATAGTGCCACACAACCCGATGGAGGGTATTCTCAAAGTGAAGGTGGGACTTTGTCTCCACAAGGACTGTGTGGTGGTCACTCTAACCGATACTGTCATGGACAGATGCATCTGCAGCTGGCACCTTGGTAAGGATGAGGTCAAGTCTGTTTTTCCCCCTTGTTGGTTCCCTCACCACCTGCCGCAGACCCAGTCTAGCAGCTGTGGCCTTTAAGGACCTGACCAGCTCAACCAGTAGTGCTGCTGTATAGCCACTCTTGGTGGACATTGAAATCCCCCACCCAGATTACATTCTGTGCCCTTGCCATCCTCAGTGCTTCCTGTAAGTGTACCCATTCATCAGCTGAGGGAAGACCGTATGTGGTTATTGACAGGGGGTTTCCTTGCCAATGCTTAATCTGAAGACATGAGTCTTTATTGGTCTGAAGTCAATGTTGAGGACACCTGAAACAATGCCCTCCTGACTGTATACCACTGTTGGGACTGTCCTGCTAGATGAGACAGAGCATATCTAGTGATGGTAATGGTGGTGTCTGAGACGATGTCTGTAAGGTATGATTTCGTAAGTATGTCTGTGTCAGGCTGTTGCTTGACTCGTCTGTGAGACAGTTCTCCCAATTTTGGCACTAGCCCTCAGATATTAGTGAGATGGACTTTGCAGGCTTGACAGGACTGTTTCTGCTGTTGCCTTTTCCGGTCCCTAAGTGGATGCTCGGTGATCTGTACAGTTTCATTTCTTTGAGACTTTAAGCAATTGGAACAACTGACTGGCTTGCTTGGCCATTTCAAAGGACGGTTGAGAGTCAACCACATTGCTGTGGGCCTGGCCCCACATGTGAACTGGACCAAATGAGATTGGCAGATTTCCTTCCCTGAAGGGTATTAGTGAACCAGATGGGTTTTTCCAACAATGGTTTCATGGTCATTAATAGATTCTGAATTCCAGATTTTTTGAAAGAATTGAATTCAAATTCCACCATCAACCATGAGTCAACCCGTGTCCCAGAACATTATCTGAGTTTCTTGAGTAGTCTAATGATAAAACCACTGGGTCATCGCCTCCCCCTATTTATCTTTATCTACCCTGTCTTTCCCTGTTAGTGTCCTGAAGACCTCGATTAGATCAGCCTTTAATCTTCTGAGTTGTAGACAATTAAGGCCTAATTTGTATAGTCTGACTTCATATCTTAACCCCTGAAGTCCAGGTCCCTCCAAGGTCAAAATGTCCTTCCTAAGCTGTGATGCTTAAATATGCTCACAGTACTGTGTGAGGTCGAATGAGGGCTTTGCTTAACAGCAGCATAATGTTTGCACCCCAGTATTCCAATCCTTTAGATATGAAGTTCTGCATTCCATCAGTCCTTTGGACTATTTTCTGCACTTATGGCAGCATTTATACAGTTAATCGGAGGGCCCTGAAGAGTATTGCTGAATAAAGAGACCTAGAGGAGCAGGTGCAAAGTTTCTTGAAAATGGAGTCGCAGGTAGGCAGGATGGTGAAGCATGTGTTTGGTACACTTGCCTTCATTGGTCAGAACACTGAGTGTAGGAGTTGGGACATGATGTTGCCCCTTCATAGGACAGTGGTGAGGCCAGTGTTGGAATACTGTTTACAATTCCGGCCTACAGCAATTCTTTCTACAGGAAGGATGTGATCAAACTTGAGGGGGTGCAGGAAAGTTTTATAAGCATGTTGTCAAGATTAGAGTGTTTCTGTTATAGGTAGACGCTGAATGGGTTGGGATCTTTTTCCCTGCAGCTTCGGAGTCTGAGGGGTGACCTTATAGATGTTCATAAAACCAGGAGAAGCATGGATAGGGGGAATAGCTGAGATCTTTTTCCCAGAGTTGGTGGAGTCCAAAATTAGAGGGCATAGATTTAAGGTGAGAGGGGAAAGATTTATAAAGGATCTAAGGGGTACATTTTTCATGTAGAGCATGATATGTGTGTGGAATGAACTGCCAGAGGAGGTGGTGGAGGCTGGTACAGTTATAATATTTAAAAGGCATCAGATGAACAGGAAGGGTTTAGAGGGATATGTGCCAAAATCTGGCAGGTGGGACTAGTTTAGACTGGGATGTCTGGTCAGAGTGGATGCGTTAGACTGAAGGGTTGTTTGACTCTATGGCTGTTTGTGGCATTTTAAAGAGTTGTGTGCCTAAAACTCAAATCCCATTGGACATCCACTCTATTTAACTTTATGCCTTCTGAAAAAACATCCTGATCTATCGTTTCTCAGCCCGAAATAGATAACTTCAGTCTTGTTTATAATAAAATCCATCTGCCACACTTTTGTCCATTCACCTAGTCTATCAAAATCCTGCTGCAATTTTATGCTGTTATCAAAACTGTCTGTAACGCTGCCCAATTTTGAGTCATCAGCAAATTTGACTTTTAATGCCACTATCCAAGTCATTAAGGAATATTGTGAATAATTGAGGCCCCAATACAGATCTCTACTGGACATGAATCATGTCTTGCCAATATGAGTATTTACCCATTATTCCAATTCTCTGTTTCCTGCCACTCAACCATTTTCCTATCCATGTCAATAATTTGCCCTGAATTCAACAGGCTTCCACTTTAGTTCACAGTCTCCTGAGTTGGACTTTATCACAAGCCTTTTGGAAGTCCATATAAACAGCATTAATCAACTTGCCCCTGTTCACCACCCTTGTTGCCTTGTTAAAAAAAACTTCATGATGTTTTGTCAAGCATGACCTACCCTTTATGAATCCATGCTGCGTCTCCCTGATTAATAGAAATTTTCCAAGGTGATCAGTTACCTTATTCTTGATTATCGACCCCAACAATTTCCCCACCACATATGTCAGGCTAACTGGTCTGGAATTCCTGGTTTCCCTCTGTCATCCTTCTTAAAGAGTGGTGTGATATGAGCAAATTTTTAATCCAGAAATACCTGAATCCAGGGAACTCTGCCAGTGCCCTAACCATAATCTTTAAATGTGCTCCTTAACACCCGTGCACAGAAACTATCAGAACCTGGATACTTGTCACTTTTCAGTTCCATTAATTTCCTCATTATTCACGATTTACTTAAAGCTAATTTGTTCCTTAGACTTCATACATTTGTATGAAGAACTCTATTTTGGCTGAACATTCTATCCTGTCCTTCAGCATCTTTTTATTATTTCTCCCTCCTCAATATATTTTTTAATAATCCCGCCTTGTTCATTAAACTGACCCTGTTTGTTGGTCCTATTAATTTCTTCTCCTCACTTGTGACTTAGGTTTCCACCCCCCGCCACATTACTTTAAACCCTCCTGAGTGGCGTTAGCAAACTTCCAAAAAGGATTTGGTACCCCTCCAGTTTAGGTGCAACTCATCCTTTTTGACAGGGTCTCACCTACCCTAGAAGAGATCACAACAATCCAGATATCTGAATTCCTCCCTCCTGCAGTAGCTCTTTAGCCACATATTCAACTGTACTATCTTCCTATTTCTATCCTCACTGGATTCAAATCTGCAGCAGGTTTTTGGCGATGTTGTCTAGGCTGAAATGAGAAGCAAACAAGCACACAATAACATAGAGCACACTAATATTTTCACCCACACTCAAGACAAGTCACATCACCTTGTTGGAGAACCAACTCTGTAAGCTTCTCCCTGTCCACCTGCAAGTCCTCAGCTCGGTGATGCATGGAAATGATATCCCTCAAAGTGTTAAGTTAGAGATTCAGAGGAACCTGGTTTCGATATTTGCATTGTGACCAGCATGTCAACATGCCGTAGCATTGGTGAACCAAACTCCCAACCATTGGCATAGAGTTCCATAGCTCTGTTTGAAGTCTAATAACCCTGTAAAGAAAATCTGAATGGAATAGTCCAAAGGCAGACTCTTGTCTGAATATATTGTCTTTCTGTAATCTGCTTTAAACAACTGGTGCCAAATGTAGTGCTTTGCATTCCATTGGACTCTACCACATAAGTCAAGAGTGAGACCCTGAAACGTGGGCTGCACAGGTCTCTGTAGTTTTGCCCATGTCCCCTGGAGAATAGTTTGATTTCCACTCTGGTTTTGCTGCAGAGTGTGTACGTAGCACAGGGGACAGCCATAACACCAAATTAAACACCTCAACATAAGCGGGCGGCACGGTGGCACAGTGGTTAGCACTGCTGCCTCACAGCGCCAGAGACCCGGGTTCAATTCCCGCCTCAGGCGACTGACTGTGTGGAGTTTGCACGTTCTCCCCGTGTCTGCGTGGGTTTCCTCCGGGTGCTCCGGTTTCCTCCCACAGTCCAAAGATGTGCAGGGCCAGGTGAATTGGCCATACTAAATTGCCCGTAGTGTTAGGTAAGGGGTAAATGTAGGGTATGGGTGGGTTTCGCTTCGGCGGGTCGGTGTGGACTTGTTGGGCCGAAGGGCCTGTTTCCACACTGTAATCTAATCTAATAAGCTATTATCTTACGAGATGGAAGATTTCCATTGTGGATGTACACTTTTAACTGGCATTAATGCTATGATTGGAAATTACTTGTGCGAGTGGGATAGAAATAATCTTTTACACTTATGAATTTTTAAAATCCTGTTAAATTGTTCTTTGCTTTTCTCATTGAATTTCCATTATCACATGAAATGGATTATGAATTAAATGTCTGAAATTTATGTTGTGATATAGTTGGGAAATGGGTGAAGCTTTAAGCTGTTAGATTGTTTGATTGCTTTCACAAGTCTGTAGTTCTGACGAAGCTTGTGAAATGGTTAATGTAATGCTTGACTCTACAATTATTCTCAATATATGAAAATTATTATTAGGGTGTAAAATTAGTTCAGTTGTTTGCATATTTGTCCTTTTTAATTGAAATATACTAATTATGTGAAATTGAACTTACAGAAAAGTGATGAAACTAATGTAGCAGTCGATAAACTTCAACGTAAGGTTAAAATGATGGAAATACAACTCTCACAACTGGAGGATATACGTGATCAAGTGAGTACAAGAAGAAAAGGGCATGCTATGTATCTGTAGGGACTAATATCACGTAAATGAAAGCACTCATTCTCTCATAATAATTGAATAAGTATTAGGTTAATACTTTTTAACATTGTTCAAATGATTTTTCAGCAGTAAAGAACCACATTATCAGACACTGCATTGGCTAATCATCAATGTTTCTTTAATTTAAGCTGGCATTTTAACTAAGGCTAGGATTTTATGGTCGCACTGTTTTACAACATATTTTATATCCCTTCTTAGGAGTACACCTATAATGTTATGCTAACAGGGCTCAATTGAGCTATTAAAATTGCTTCTAAGATAGAATATTGTATAAAATGTCCCATTGTTATCTTGAAGTTTACTTTAAGTTTCCTTATCTCTCTATTTCCCATTACCAGATACTAAGGCTCCAAGCCTCCTTTCAAAAGGGCCCTGCTCATATCTGCCATTGTCCAAGTTTAATCAAACTATTGAGACATGAGTATTTTACTGGAGACTCAGAATTGGCCGAGATCAGACAAGATAATCGACTAGACTTTTTTTAATTGCTGGAAAGAAACGATTCTGCAAAGGCATAATGCCACACAATACTGGTGCTGGTGTGGATAGACTCTGCTGATATGTTGTTTGCATGACTTATGACTCCTTTGGAACTTCAGAAACCACACTGCAGTGGCGAATTCCTGCCCGCAGCTGGTGTCACCGTTTTTCATTAACTTAAGTTTCCGACTTGTTGGGTTTGAAGTTGAGGATGGTAAGTGGCTCAGTGGTTAGCACTGCAGCCTCCTAGTGCCAGGGCCCCAGGTTCACTTCCAACCTTGGGTAACTACAGAGGACTCATGTAGTGAGGCAATATGGGTAGAACTCAGGAATAGGAATGTTCAAATAACAATGCTGGGGCTATACTACAGGCCCCCCAACAGTCAGGGAATATGTAAACAGATGTTGGAAAGACGTAAAAACAAGCAAGGTTGTAGTGGTGGATGACTTTAACTTCCCCTATATTGACTGGGACTCACTTCATGCTAGGGGATTGAATGAGGCAGAATTTGCTAAGGACCATTCAAGAGGGTTTCTTGACACAGTATGTAAACAGTCCAGGACAAAAGTGAGGACTGCAGATGCTGGAAATCAGAGTCTAGATTAGAGTGGTGCTAGAAAAGCACAGCCAGTCAGCAGCACCCGAGGAGCAGGAAAATCGATGTTTTGGACAAAAGCCCTTCATCAGGACTTCAACAGTCCAAGTAGGGAAGGGGTTATACTGGACCTGGCTTTGGGAAATGAGCCTGGCCAGGTGTGTGAAGTCTCAATGGTGGAGCATTTCTGAAGTAGTGATCATAATACTGTGAGTTTTAAGGGGCCCATAGATAGGCATTATAGCAATCCTCGGGTGAAGGTGTTCAGTTGGAAGAAGGCGAACAATAACAATATTAGGCAGAATCTTGACTGGAGGCGACTGTTTGAGTGTACATTGGAAGTGCAGGAGTATTTCAGATGGCAGTTGGTAAGAGTTCAGCGGAGGCATGTTCCTGTGAGAATGAAGGATAGATGTGGCAAATTATGTGAACGTTGAATGACCAGGGACGTTATGACCTTGGTCGAAAGAAAAAGGAAGTATACATAAGATCTAGGAAGATGGGAACTGATGAAGCCCTTGAAATATACAAGGAAAGTAGGAAAGAACTTAAACAAGGAATTGGAAGGACTAAAAGGAGTCATGAACATAAAATTGTACAGCACAGGAATAGGCCTTTCGGCTCACGATGTTGTGCCAAACGTGATGCCAAATGAAACTAATCCATTCTGCCTGCTTTTGGCCTATATCCCTCCATTTCTTGCATATTAACATACTTATCTAAAAGTCCCTTAAATGCCCTTATCGCATCTGCCTCCACCACCACTCCTGGCTCCTGCCATTCTCCATGTAAAAGACTTGCCCTTCACATTTCCTTTGGACTTGCCCCCCTCACCTTAAATGCATGCCCCTTAGTATTAGTTATTTCAATTCTAAGAAAAGTAGTCTGACTGTCAACCCCAAATCTATGCATCTCATAATTTTGTAGACTGCTATCAGGTCTCCTCTCACCTTCTCTGCTCAAGAGAAAGCAACCCAAGTTTTTCTAGCCTCTCCTTATAGCTCATACCCTCTAATCCTGGCAGCATCCAGATAAACTATTCTGCACCCTCTCCAAAGCTTTCACATCCTTTCTGCAACCAGAATTGAACGCAATACTCGAAGTGTGGCCTAACCAAAGTCTTATAAATCTGCAACATGACATCCTGGCTCTTGTTCTCAATTCCCCGACCAATAAAGGTAAGCACACCATACAACTTCTTTATCACTCTATCTACTTGTGTAGCCACTTGAACCTCAAGGTCCTTCTGTACACCAGTGCTATTCAGAGTCCTGCCATTGACTGTATATTTTTCTTAATATTTGATCTCCCAAAGTGCAGCACTTCACACTTAGTGGAATTAAACTTCGCCCATATCTGCAACTGACCTGTATCCCGCTGTAACCTTTTGACAACCTTGTACACTTTCACAACTCCACCAATCTTTGTATCGTCTGCAAACTTACCAACCCACCCATTTACATTTTCATCTAAATTATTTACATATATCAAAAACAGCAAAGGTCCTAGTACAGATAACCATGCAACACCACTACACCACTAATCATGGACCTCCAGCCTTGAAAAACAACCTTCCACCTGAAGAAGGGCTAATGCCCGAAACGTCGATTCTCCTGTTCCCTAGATGCTGCCTGACCTGCTGCGCTTCTCCAGCAACACATTTCCATCTCTGATCTCCAGCATCTGCAGACCTCATTTTCCCTTCCACCACTATACTCTGTCTTCTAAGGGCAAGCCAATTCTGAATCCACACTATCATGTCACCATGGATCCCATGTATCTTAATCTTCTACATGAGCCTACCATGAAAGATCTTGTCGAAAGCTTTACTAAATTCCATGTAAATAACATCCATTGCTCTACGCTCATTGATCACCTTCGTCATAACCTTGAAAAATTCAATCAAGTTAGTAAGACGTGACCTGCCCTGCACAAAGCCATGCTGACTGTCCCTAACTAGGCTATGCTTTTCCAATGTGCATAAATCCCATCCCTAAGAATTCTGTTCAGTAGCTTCCCAACCACCGAGGTGAGACTCACCGTTCAGTAGTTTCCTGGACTATTCCCATTTCCTTTCTTGAACAGAGGAAGAACATGAGCTACTCGCTAGTCCTCCGGGACCTCTCCATTGCCTAGCGAGGATGCAAAGATCTTGGTCAAGGACTCAACAATCTTCTCTCTTGCCCATCTCAGAAACCTGGAGTAGGTACCATCGGGCCCCGGGGAATTATCCACCTTAATGCTTTTCAAGAGATTCAACACCAGTTCTTTTTGGATCTCAAAATGCCTTAGCATATTAGCATGTTCCACAAAAATCTTACTATGCTCCATATCCTCCTCCTGGTTGAATATCAATGCAAAATGCTCATTTAGGATTTCACCCACTTCCTTTGTTTCCAAGCACAAGTTTCCTCCTTTATCCTTGAGTGGTCCTACCTTCTCCTTAGTTATCCTCTTGTTTTTAAAGTCTATAGACTGCCTTGGGGATTCTCTTTAACCTTACTTGCCAAGGTCATTTCATGGCCACTTGTTGTTCTCCTGATTCCCTGCTTGAGTACTTTCCTGCTTATATTCCTCATGGGCCCTGTCCAATTTTAGCTTCCTAAACCTTACACATGCTGCTTCTTTCTTTTTGACTAAATTCACAACCTCCTTTGTTATTGAAAGATCCCTTACTATGCCATCCTTGTTCTTCCTCCTTACTGGAACATGTGTCATGAAAAGTCATTAGCAAACAGAAATAAGGACAATCCCAATACATATATAAAAGGCAAGAGGATAGCCAGGGAAAAGGTTGGTCCACTCAAGAACAAAGCAGAGAAGCTACGTGTGGAGCTAAAAGAGGTAGGTGAGGGCCTAAACTAATACTTTGTGTCCGTATTCACCAAAGAGAAGGAATTGGTGGAGAATGATCTTGGGAAAAGGACAGTGAAATTTCTAAGCCAACTGCTACTAAAAAGGAAGAGGTATTGTGCATCTTAAAAAGTATTAAGGTAGATAAGTCCTTAGGTTCTGAGGAGATCAATCTCAGAATATTGAGCGAGGCAAGAGAACAAATTGCTGGAGCATTGATAGCCACCTTTGTATCCTCTTTGGCCACAGGTAAGGCCCCAGAGGACTGGAGAATAGGCAATGTTGTACCATTGCCCAAGAAAGGTTGCAGGGATAAAGATTAAGGTGAAAAAATTAACAAGGGTAAGATCTATATGCATTTAGAAGCAAAGAGACCTATTAGCAACGGTAAGCATGGCCTAGTGCAGTGGAGGTTGTGCCCCACTAACTTCATCAAGTTTTTTGAGAAGTGACAAAGAAGATTGATGAGGGAAAAGTGGTTGATCTCGACATCGATTTCAGTAAAGCCTTTGACAACATCCCTCATGGCAGACTGGTACAAAAGGTGAAGTCTCATGGTATCAGGGGTGAGCTGCCAAGATGGATACAGAACTGGCTTAGTTTTAGGAAACAAAACATAGCAGTAGAAGAATGCTTTTCGCAATGGAGGGTTGTGACTAGTGGTGTTTCACAGGGACCAATGGTGGCATCTCTGCTGTTCATGGTTTACATAAATGATTTGGAAGCGAACTTGGTTGGTCAAATTAGTAAATTTGTGGACAATACTTAGAGCACTACAGCATAGTACAGGCTCTTCAGCCTTTGATGTCATGCTGACCTTTTATCCTACTCTAAAATCAGACTAACCTACGTATCCTTCATTGTACCCATAACTTCCATGTGCCTATCCAAGAGTCGCTTAAATGTCCCTAATGGATCTGACTCTACCATCACTGCTGGCAGTGCAATCCACACATCCACCACTCTGTGCAAGTAACCTACCTCTGACATTTCCCCTAAACATTCCTCCAATTACCTTAAAATTATGCCCCCTCGTGATAGACATTTCCACCAAGGGAAAAAGTCTCTGGCTATCCACTCTATCTATGCCTCTCACATCTTGTATACCTCTATCACATCACCTCTCATTCTCCTTCTCTCCAGTGAGAAAAGCCCGAGCTCCCTCAACCTTTCTTCATAAGACATGCCCTCCAGTCCGGGCAGTACCCTTCTCTAAAGCTTCCACATCCTTCCTATAATAAGATGACCAGAACGGAACACAATATTCCAAGTGAAGTATAACCAGGGCTCTATAAAGCTGCAGCATAACCTCTTGGTTCTTAAAGTCAATTCCCCTGCTAATGAAAGCCAACACACCATATGCGTTGTTAACAGCCCTATCAACTTGGGTGGAAACTTTGACATGGTCCGCAAATCTATAGACATGGACCGCAAGATCCCTCTGTTCCTCCACACTGCCAAGAATCCTGCCTTTAACCCTGTATTCTGTCTTTAAATTTGACCATCTAAAATGAATCACTTCACACTTTTCCAGGTTGAACTCCATCTACCACTTCTCAGCCCAGCTCTGGATCCTGTCAATGTCCCGTTGCAACCTACAACAGCTGTCCACATTATGCACAACTCCACCAACCTTCGTGTCATCGGCAAACTTACTAACCCATCCTTCCACTTCCTCATCCAAGCTATTAATAAAATCACAAAGAGCAGAAGTCCCAGAACCGTTCCCTGTGGAGCCTCACTGGTCACCGAGCTCCAGGCTGAGTACTTACAATATACCACCACCTTCTGACTTCTATGGGCCAACCAATTCTGTATCCACATAGCCAGATTTCCCTACATCCCATGCTTCCTTACTTTCTGAATGAGCTTACCATGGTGAACCTTATCAAATGTCTTGCTAAAATCCATATACACCATATCCACTGCTCAACTTCCATCAACATGTTTGTAACCTCCACTTCAGTAAGGTTTGTGAGGCATGACGTCTCCCTCACAAAACCATTCTGACTACCTCTAATCAAACTATAGTATTCCAACTAATCATAAATCCTGTCTGTCAGAATTTTCTCCATTATTTTGCCTACCACAGACGTGGGACTGACTGTTCTGTAATTCTCAGGATTATGCTGTCAGAGAATTGTCCAATTACAAATAGAGGCCACACACCGATCTTGTGTAATTGACGAATAATGGTTTATTTCTCATGATATAGTGGGAAAGAAAAATTGACAGGACAAATACAGAACGGACACTCTGCACAGTTAAGTCGAGGATTCTCTTCCCCGAGCTGCAGATACAGACAGTTTTTATAAAGTTACAGTGTGTAGTGTTAATTACAAGACAATATGAATTAAATTACATTCAATGGATAACAATCGGTTGTCTGGTATTAGCAATCAGGTAATAATTGTAACAGGAGGTTCTGTTCCTCTGTTAGAGCAGGTGCTAATGTCCAGTATCCTGGTTTCACTGGGTCTGCAGGGTGGTGTGCATTCTTGTCAGGTATCTGTCTGCCACTCAGTCTAGGTACGCTTTGTAAGGCTTCAATACCTGAGGAGACTGGGGATGCTATTGTGAGGTAGGAAGTCTGTTATCAGAACATATAAGGAGTGTCTTTTTTTTCCTTTTTATCGGTCTGGAAGCTGTCTTGTTCTGGTATTGTCTTGTTTTGCTGTTTAGCCCTGAGCTGGTAGTGGTCAAGTTGAGATACTATGGGTATGCTCTGTTTAGCTAAGAACAGACATAGTTTCTGTGAACAAGTAGTGGGCAGGCAATGGTTTATTTTTCTCTCACATAGTCCTGTTCCCTTTCTTGAACAAGGGAATAACATTTTCCACCCTCCAATCATCTGGAACTACTTCAGTGGACAGTGAGGATGCAAAGATTATCGGCAAAGGCGCAGCAATCTCTTCCCTCGCTTCTTGTAGTCACCTTGGGTATATCCTGTTTGGCCCATCTATTCTTTCAGGACATCCTCCTTCCTAACATCAACCTTTTGAGCATATCATTCTGTTTCACCATGTCCTTAGAAATGCCAAAGTCCCTCTCAGTAGTGAATACTGAAGCAAATATTCATTAAGGATCTCCTCGGACTCCAGGTGCAAGTTCCCTCCACTAGCCCTGATCGGCCCTACCCTAACTCTGACCATCCTCTTGTTCCTCACATAAGTGTAGAATGCCTGAGAGTTTTCCTTAATCCTACCCATTAAAGCTTTTTCATGCCCCTTTTTAGCTCTCCTCAGTCCATTCTTCAGTTCCTTCCTGGCTACCTTGTAACCCTCTAGAGCCCTGTCTGATCCTTGCCTCCTCAATCTTAAGTAAGCTTCCTCCTTCCTCATGGTTAGATGTTCCGCATCCCTTGTCACCCAAGGTTCTTTCACCCTACCATCCCTTCTTTGTCTCAGTGGGACAATCTGTTCAGAACTATCAACAAGTGCTCCCTAAACAACCTCCACATTTCTGTCGTGCATTTCCCTGAGAATATCTGTTCCCAATCTAGGCGCCCCAGTTCCTGCTGAATAGCATTGTAATTCCCCCTCCCCCAATTAAACACTTTCCCATACCATCTATTCCTATCCCTCTCCATGAGTATAATAAAGGTCATGGAGTTGTGATCACTATCACCGAAATGCTCTCCCACTGAGAGATCTGACACCCAGCCTGGTTAGTTGGCAAGCACCAAATTCAATATGGCCTCCCCCCTAGTCAGCCTATGTACGTATGAGTCAGGAAGCCTTCCTGGACATATCTGACAAAAACTGCTCCATCCAGGCTTTTTAACCTGAGGAAGATCCAATCAATATTAGGAAAGTTAAAGTCACCCATAACAACAACCGTGTTGGTGAAGTTGCAGGTAATGAGGAGGGTTGTCAGAGAATGCAGCAGATTTATAGATCAATTGGAGAGATTTGCAGAAAAATGGCAGATAGAGCTTAACCCAGGCAAATGTGAGGTGGTGCATTTTGGAAGTTCAAGTACAAAGAGAAATTATACAGTGAATGGTAGAATCCTTAGAATTATTGGTATGCACAGAGATCTGGATATACGGTCCACACATCACTGAAGATGCCAGTGCAGATAGATAAGGTAGTGAAAAAAGGCCTATGGCATGTTTGCCTTCATTGGCAGGGACATTGAGTAAAGTTAAAGTTCTGGTCATCACACTACCAGAAGGATGTGGATGCTTTGGAGAGGATACAGAAAAGGGTGTTGCCTGGTATGGGGGATGTTAACTATGAAGAAAGGTTGGATAGACTGGGTTTGTTTTCACGCAGGAGGTTGAGGGGTGACCTGTTAGATGTTTGTAAAATTGTGAATTGGCATGGATAGGGGAGAAAATATGAGGCTTTTTCCCAGAATGGAGGGGTCAACTACTAGGGGCACAAGTTCAAGGTGCATAGCAGGAGTAAGTTTAAAAGAGATGTGTGAGGCAGGTTTTTCACACAAAGAGTGATGAATGCCTGGAACACACAGCCAGCAGAGGTGGTAGAAGCAGACATAGTAGCAGCATTCAAGAAGTCCTGGACAAATTCATGAATAGAAAGGGAATAGAGGGATACAGATCCTGTAAGTGAAGACGAGTTTTATTATGGAAGGGCAAAATGTGTTGGTGCAGATTTGGAGGGCCGAAGGGCCTGTTCCTGTGCTGTATTGTTCTTTGTTCTTGTTCTTTGTTCTTGTTCTTTGACTTCCACCTAGAAATTAAAGTCATGGGAACATTTATCCATCACCCTCATGAAAGTACCAGGGGTATTACAGAGCCCAGACAGCATTCTTGTGTATTCATAAAGACACCTGCTGCCTATTTGGAATGATGTCCTTTCAGTGTCTTGTTTGACAATGTCATAACTGTCGGCTAATTCGAGACTGCAGAATATTTTACAGCTTTGAGAACATTGTAATTCTGCCTCAATCCAAAGTAGAGTGGAAATGTCCTCATGAGTCTTTGTATTAAGTGTTCAGTAATTGATAAAGATCCCAAAGTTTTCCATCTTTCTTCCACCCGAGGACTATGGAGATATGACGATTTACAGATTACAGCTGACTCCAATGACTCCTGCAGTATTTTTCCAGGCTTTCTCTCAGTCATGTGATAGGATCTGGCAATAGGGAATCTTTACTAGATGGTAATCTTTACTCACAATGCAGTGGCTTACAGGTGATAAACTTAATGTCATTATCTTTACTGAAAGTTGTCCTGTACTGGATGTTCACCCAAGCAAAACAAAAGTCCAGATTCTTCTAAACTGAAAGCTGGCTATTCCATGTTTACTTTCTGCAATTGTAAAACTCTCACAATACAAGCGAATTCTCATTGTCATTCCAGGAGCTTCTGCGCAAATACCTGAGCTTCCAATGATACCTGAGATGCTTCATCTTTTCATGTAGACATTGCCTGTTTCAATTCCTCCAACATTCACTTCATCTCAAACAGGAGCCTTTTAACCTCACTTGAAGCCTGTGCAATGAAATCCTGACATCTACCTCATGATATGTAGTGTCAGACTTGAACATATTCCATCTGCCACTTCGTTGCCCACTCTAGCCTGCCCAAGTGATTCTCCCCACTTCCTCAACACTGCGTGACCCTCCACCTATTTTGTGTGACATCTGTAAAATTAACAACAAAGTCCTCAGTTTTTTTCACTTGGATCATTAATGCCCATAACACAATAGGCTGTACCTTATTGCGCAGCACTTTGTCAAAGGCCTTTTGGAAATCCAAATTGATCACATCTACCGGCTGTCCTTTGTCGTACTTGTTCCTTACCTCTTCAAAGAGTGCTAACAGATTTGTCAGCCTTGCTGTGCTGACTCAGCCCTATTTCACCAGGCACTTCCAAATGTTCCACAACCTCTTCCTTAATGGAATCTAAAATCACTGGGGTCAGGCTAACCAGCCCATAATTTCCTGTCTTCCACTTCCCTCCCTCCCTTATGTTATTTTGGTCATTTTCCAGTCCTCTAGACCCTCCCTGACTCAAAGAGTCATAGAGATGTACAGCACAGAAACAGACCCTTCAGTCCAACCTGTCCATGCCAACCAGATATCCTAAATTAATCTAGTCCCATTTGCCAGCACTTAGAACTTAAAAATGTGTTGCTGGACAAGCGCAGCAGGTCAGGCAGCATCAAAGGAACAGGAGAATCGACGTTTCGGGCATAAGCCCTTCTTCAGGAATGAGGATGGTGTGCCAAGCAGGCTAAGATAAAAGGTAGGGAGGAGGGACTTGGGGGAGGGGCGTTGGGAATACAATAGGTGGAAGGAGGTTAAGGTGAGGGTGATAGGCCGGAGAGGGGGTGGGGGCGGAGAGGTAGGGAAGAAGATTGCAGGTCAAGAAGGCGGTGCTGAGTCTGAGGGTTGGGACTGAGAAAAGGTAGGGGGAGGGGAAATGAGAAAGCTGGAGAAATCTGCATTCATCCCTTGTGGTTGGAGGGTTCCTAGGCGGAAGATGAGGGGTTCTTCCCCCAGGCGTCATGTTGCCATGGTCTGGCGATGGAGGAGGCCAAGGACCTCCAAGTCCTTAGCGGAGCGGGAGGGGGAATTAAAGTGTTCAGCCACGGGGCGGTTGGGTTGGTTGGTGCGGGTGTGCCAGAGGTGTTCTCTGAAACGTTCCGCAAGTAGGTGGCCTGTCTCCCCAATGTATAGGAGGCCACATCGGGTGCAGCGGATGCAGTAAATGATGTGTGTGGAGGTGCAGGTGAATTTCTGACGGATATGGAAGGATCCCTTGGGGCCTTGGAGGGAAGTGAGGGGGGAGGTGTGGGCGCAAGTTTTACATTTCTTGCGGTTGCAGGGGAAGGTGCTGAGAGTGGAGGTTGGGTTGGTGGGTGGTGTGGATCTGACGAGGGAGTGGCGGAGGGAGTGGTCTTTCCGGAACGCTGATAGGGGTGGGGAGGGAAATATATCCTTGGTGGTGGGTCCGTTTGGAGGTGGCGGAAATGGCGAAGGATGATCCGATGTATCTGGAGGTTGGTGGGGTGGTAGGTGAGGACGAGTGGGGTTCTGTCCTGGTGGCGATTGGAGGGGTGGGGTTCAAGGGTGGAGGAGCGGGAAGTGGAGGAGATGCGGTGGCGAGCATCGTCAACCACGTCTGAGGGGAAATTGTGGTCTTTGAAGAAGGAGGCCATCTGGGTTGTTCAGTATTGGAATTGGTCCTCCTGGGAGCAGATGCGGCGGAGGTGAAGGAATTGGGAATATGGGATAGCGTTTTTACAGGGGACAGGGTGGGAGGAGGTGTAGTCTTGGTAGCTGTGGGAGTCGGTCGGTTTATAGTAAATGTCTGTGTTGAGTCAGTCGTCCGAGATAGAAATGGAGAGGTCTAGGAAGGGGAGGGAGGAGTCTGAGACGGTCCAGGTAAATTTGAGGTCGGGGTGGAAGGTGTTAGTAAAGTAAAGTGGATGAACTGTTTCACATCATTTTTTTGTCCAGTGTGTGCAGGAGGGCTTCCTGATACAGGCCAACAAGGGGCGAAGCCACATTAGATTTGGTACTGGGTAATGAGCCTGGCCAGGTGTTAGACTTGGAAGTAGGTAAGCACTTTGGGTGATAACGATCACAATTCTGTTATGTTTACTTTAATTATAGAAAGGGATAGTTGTATACCACTGGGCAAGAGTTACAGCTGGGGGAAAGGCAATTATGATGCGATTAGGCAAGATTTAGGAAGCATAAGATTGGGAAGGAAACTGCAGGGGATGGGCACATTAGAAATGTGGAGCTTATTCAAGGAAAAGCTTTTGTGTGTCCTGGATAAGTATGTACCTGTCAAGCAGGGAGGAATCTGTAGAGCGCGGGAGCCGTGGTTTACGAAGGAAGTGGAATCTCTGGTCAAGAGGAAGAAGAAGGCTTATGTTAGGATGAGATGTGAAGAAGGCTTATGTTAGGATGAGATGTGAAGGCTCAGTTAGGGCGCTTGAGGGTTACAAGGTAGCCAGGAAAGACCTAAAGAGAGAGCTCAGAAGAGCCAAGAGGAGACATGAGAAGTTGTTGGTAGATAGGATCAGGGTGAACCCTAAGGCTTTCTATAGGTATTTAAAGAATAAAAGAATGACGAGAGTAAGATTAGGGCCAATCAAGGATAGTAGTGGGAAGTTGTGTGTGGAGTCAGAGGAGATAGGGGAAGCACTAAATGAACATTGTTCGACAGTATTCACTCTAGAAAACGACAGTGTTGCCGAGGAGAATACTGAGATACAGGCTACTTGACTATGTGGGATTGAGGTTCACAAGGGAGAGGTATTAGAGATCCTGCAGAGTGTGAAAATAGATAAGTCCCCTGGGCCGGATGGGATTTATCCTAGGATCCTCTGGGAAGCCAGGGAGGAGATTGCCGAGCCTTTGGCATTGATCTTTAAATCCTCATTGTGTACAGGAATAGTGCCAGAAGACTGGAGGATAGCAAATGTGGTTCCCCTGTTTAAGAAGGGGAGTAGCGACAACCCTGTTAATTATAGACCAGTGAGCCTTACTTCAGCTGTTGGTAAAGTGTTGGAAAAGGTTAGAAGAGAGAGGATTTATAATCATCTAGAAAAGAATAATTTGATTAGGGATAGTCAGCACGGTTTTGTGAAGGGTAGGTTGTGCCTCACAAACCTTAGAGTTCTTTGAGAAGGTGACCAAACAGGTAGATGAGAGTAAACCGGTTGCTGCAGAGCTGGGCTAAGAGATGGCAAATGGAGTTCAATGCGGACAAGTGAGGTGATTCACTTTAGTTGGAGTAACCGGAATGCAAAGTACTGGGCTAATGGTAAGATTCTTGGTAGTGTAGATGAGCAGAGAGATCTCAGTGTCCAGGTACACAGATCCTTGAAAGGTGACACCCAGGTTGACAGGGTTGTTAAGAAGGCACACAGTGTTTTAGCTTTTATTAATAGAGGGATCGAGTTCTGGAACCATGAGGTTATGCTACAGCTGTACAAAACTCTGGTGCGGCCACACTTGGAGTATTATGTACAGTTCTGGTCACCGCATTATAAGAAGGATGTGGAAGCTTTGGAAAGGGTGCAAAGGAGATTTACTAGGATGTTGCCTGGTATGGAGGGAAGGTCTTATGAGGAAAGGCTGAGGACTTGAGGCTGTTTTCGTTGGAGAGAAGAAGGTTGAGAGGTGACTTAATAGAAACATACAAGATAATCAGAGGGTTAGATAGTGTGGAGAGGGAGAGCCTTTTTCCAAGTATGGTGACAGCGAGCACAAAGGGGCATAGCTTTAAGTTGAGGGATGATAGATATAGGACAGATGTCAGAGGTGGGTTCTTTACTCAGAGAGTAGTAGGAGCGAAGAATGCACTGCCTGCAACAGTAGTAGACTCAGCCACTTTAAGGGCATTTAAGTTGTCATTGGGCAAGCATATGGACGTACATGGAATAGTGTAGGTTAGATGGGCTTCAGATTGGTTTGACAGGTTGGTGCAACATTGAGGGCCGATTGGCCTGTACTGCACCGTAATGTTCTATGTTCTATGTATTGACATCCATTCTAACTAGTCATCACCAATACACTGCAAGGTAAGACCCTTAGTGATGCGAAATGGGACTGCACTTTCAAATAATTGTAATTTATTACGTTGCTCCCCATAATATATTTTTAGGTTCTTTCCAGTGTGAAAATGAAGTGCAAATTTTCATGTATACGTGAGCTATTGTTTGCATCTGCCTTTCTGGGGCCCAAATGTTTCATTATGGTTAGATTAGATTACTTACAGTGTGGAACAGGCTCTTCGGCCTAACAAGTCCACCCCGACCCTCCGAAGAGCAACCCACCCAGACCCATTCCCGTACATTTATCCCTTCACCTAACACTACGGGCAATTTAGCATCTTTCGACTGTGGGAGGAAACCGGAGCACCTGGAGGAAACCCATGCAGACACGGGGAGAATGTGCAAACTCCACACAGACAGTTGCCTGAGGCAGGAATTGAACCCGGGTCCCCTGGCGTTGTGAGGCAGCAGTGCTAACCACTATGCCACCATGCCGCACATCATTTTCTCAATATATTCAAAGAAACTCTGGTTTTTGCTTTGATTCTCCTTGTAGTAATTCAGACATCGATGGGATGGTAAATAGTGAGGAAGATAGCCTTAGATTTCAGGAGGATATTTCAGATGGACTAGTCAGATGGGCTATTCAGAGGCAGATTTAATTCAATCTCAATAAATACCAGGTGATGCACTTTGGCAAAAAGCAAAGCAAAGGACTACATGATGAGCAGGATCCTGGAAAGCAATGGGGATTATAAGGACTCTGGTTTGCATATTCACCAGTTCTTTAAGGTATCAGGACAGTTAAGTATGGTTAAGTAGGCATATAGTATATGTGGAGAAAGTGAGGACTGCAGATGCTGGGGATCAGAGCTTAAAAATGCGTTGCTGGAAAAGCGCAGCAGGTCAGGCAGCATCAAAGGAGAAGGAGAATCGAAGTTTTGGGCATAAGCCCTTCTTCAGGAATGAGGAGGGTGTGCCAAGCAGGCTAAGATAAAAAGTAGGGAGGAGGGACTTGGGGAGGGGCATTGGGAATGTGATAGGTGGAAGGAGGTTAAGGTGAGGGTGATAGGCCGGAGAGGGAGTGGGGGTGGAGAGGTCGGGAAGAAGATTGCAGGTCAAGAAAGCGGTGCTGAGTCTGAGGGTTTGGACTGAGAAAAGGTGGGGGGAGGGGAAATGAGGAAGCTTGAGAAATCTGTATTCATCCCATGTGGTTGGAGGGTTCATACGCGGAAGATGAGTCGCTCTTCCCCCAGGCGTCGTGTTGCCATGGTCTGGCGATGGAGGAGGCCAATAACCTGCATGTCCTTGGCGGAGTGGGAGGGGGAAATAAAGTGTTCAGCCATGGGGCGGTTGGGTTGGTTGGTGCGGGTGTCCCAGAGGTGTTCTCTGAAACGTTTCGCAAGTAGGCGGCCTGTCTCCCCAATGTATAGGAGGCCACATCGGATGCAGCGGATGCAGTAAATGATGTGTGTGGAGGTGCAGGTGAATTTCTGATGGATATTGAAGGATCCCTTGGGGCCTTGGAGGGAAGTGAGGGGGGAGGTGTGGGCGCAAGTTTTGCATTTTTTGCGGTTGCAGGGGCTTCCCGCTCCTCCGCCCTTGAACCCCACCCCTCCAATCGCCACCAGGACAGAACCTCACTCGTCCTCACCTACCACCCCACCAACCTCCAGATACATCGGATCATTCTTCGTCATTTCCGCCACCTCCAAACGGACCCCACCACCAAGGATATATTTCCCTCCCCACCCCTATCAGCGTTCTAGAAAGACCACTCCCTCAGTGACTCCCTTGTCAGATCCACACCCCCCACCAACCCTACATCCACTCCCAGCACCTTCCCCTGCAACCGCAAAAAATGCAAAACTTGCGCCCACACCTCCCCCCTCACTTCCTTCCAAGGCCCCAAGGGATCCTTCAATATCCATCAGAAATTCACCTGCACCTCCACACACATCATTTACTGCATCCACTGCACCCGATGTGGCCTCCTATACATTGGGGGGATAGGCCGCCTACTTGCGGAATGTTTCAGAGAACACCTCTGGGACACCTGCACCAACCAGCCCAACTGCCCCGTGGCTGAACACTTTAATTCCCCCTCCCACTCCGCCAAGGGCATGCAGGTCCTTGGCCTCCTCCATCGCCAGACCATGGCAACACGACGCCTGGAGGAAGAGCGACTCATCTTCCGCCTAGGAACCCTCCAACCACAAGGGATGAATACAGATTTCTCCAGCTTCCTCATTTCCCCTCCCCCCACCTTTTCTCAGTCCCAACCCTCAGACTCAGCACCGCCTTCTTGACCTGCAATCTTCTTCCTGACTTCTCCACCCCCACCCCATCTCCAGCCTATCACCCTTACCTTAACCTCCTTCCACCTATCGCATTCCCAAAGCTCCTCCCCCAAGTCCCTCCTCCCTACCTTTTATCTTAGCCTGCCTGGCACACCCTCCTCATTCCTGAAGAAGGGCTTATGCCCAAAACGTCGATTCTCCTTCTCCTTTGATGCTGCCTGATCTGCTGCGCTTTTCCAGCAATGCATTTTTAAGCATATGTATCTGTGCCTTTATTAGCCAAGGCATAGAGTTCAAGAGCAGGGTGGTTGTGCTGGGACCATTAGAAATCCTGGATTAGGTCATAGATAGAGTATTGTGTACCATTCTGGAATTTACACTATTGAAGGGATGGGATAGTGTTGGAGAGCGTGCAAAGAGGATTTACCAGATTGTTGCCTAGACTGGAGAGGTTCACTTACAAAGAGAGATTGGACAGACTGGGATTGTTTTTCCTTAGAGCAAAGGAGATCGGGAGGGGATATGACTGAGATGTATAACATTGAGGGGTACTGATAGGGTAGGCAGGAAGAAAGTTTTCCCTTGGTGACCATATGGCATAGACTTAAGGTAAGGAGCAGACAGCTTTGAGAGGATGTGAGGAAAACATTTTCATTCGGTGGTGGGAATCTGGAACTCTCTGCTTATATCAGAGCGGTAGAGTCAAAAACTCTCAACACATTGAAGAAGGATTTTGATATAGGCTTGCAATGCCAAGGCATACAAGGATATGGTCCAGGTGCTGGAAAATGGGATTAGAGTAATTAGATGGTTGTTTTTGAACAACACGATGCAATGGGCCCAAGTCTATTTTCTGTACTGTGAATCTCTAAAACTCTATTACAGTATAATACAATCTCAGGAGAGAAATCCAAGTTATTAACAAGAAGAATAAAGCCATAAGATACCATGTTTAAAACAGAAGGATATTTAGTGCTGAATAATAAACAGAGCAAATACTCCAACATCAAAAATTAACATGGGTTAAACATTTAAGAGGCAAATTGTGATTGCAAATCAAATGGCAGATAGCACTCAGACACTTCTTACGAGCAGTGCCTCATCAGTCACAGAGTTATTACATTGCAGAAGAGAGCATACTACTTATTCTTGCCTGTTCTGATTAGTGGTTTCATGAACTGCTACTCCTCAGCTTGGATTGCACTGTGTAATTTTATATCTTTGGAAAAGGAATTGTTTTTTATCTGAAGACTTGGTTTCCAAATCTCCGTTTGTTTCTTATCCTTAGAGCTGAGAGAGTCAGTTTCCTTTCTAAGTCTGTTCTGTATTCCTTTTCATTTCAGTTTCAGCTTTAGTTAAGGTGTACCTCAAAATGTAGAAATTAAATTAAAATACACATGTATTCTCTTAGTAAGTTTTTTTTTCTTTAATTTGCATGTTAACAGTAAATGTTGAAGGGGCAGAATACAGGAAAGTCTGCGAGCCAGACATCTTATATAGGGAAGATTTGTGTTTTGTATTATATGCTGGGACAGTGTCCCCTTTAAGAGCTGAGTCACATAACCACTGGTGAGTGATCAGCCAGGTTTGCAGGTATGCCTTGTACTTTTACAGAGTGCACAGCAACTGAATAAAACTCCCTGTTGGATTGCGGTAAATGACAATTTTGTATGTTCTTTTATTCTACTGGAGCCTAATAGTTGCCCAGTATAGAATAACTGGTGGCAAGGAAACGACAGAAGAAAAGAAATCAGATTTCCTTTCACTCATCGGTGCACTTGAAATTTGACCAACGGGAGAGATGGGGACAAGGACGACAGATTCCTTCATTCCCAAACGAAACAAGAAAATTCGAACTTTGAATTGAAAGAAATTCGGAGGGCCCAGACAGCAAAACTTACCATGTGTGAGGTCTCAGGCATGGATGTAGGGAAAGGAGGAAACGTCCCTTATTCACAGTTTGAAATAAATGAAAAGTGTTGAGTTTGGTTTAAGGGGTGAACCTAAGGACATAGTACTGAATTGAAGAAGACTTTGAATGTGAATAGAACTTGGTCGCGCACGCCAAATTAAAAACCAGATGGTGAGCCAATTTCGTACCATTAGACCCTTTGAAGAAGAATTAGAAGGCTGAAAGGTTCAGTCATTATATTTTGGCAAATGAATGATGAAACAAGAATGAATTGCTAGTACTTGTGTTCCTCATACTATGGGCAGTGAAGCTTTTCATGAAGCTTAAGCTTTAAGCCTTGTCCAACCAGACAAACCTGGAAACAAAACAAGCCAAAAGTTAATTGGTACTTTGGAGGACCATTTTGCCCCAGTGCTCCTGCTAATCATATAGAGGTTCAGATTTCGGAAGAGGAATCAACTGGAAAGGAATTTGGTGGCTCAGTTCACCATGAACCTTAAGTATCTCACTGAACGCTGTAAGTTTGGGAATGTTTTAAGTGAGGCCTCAAGCGACAAACTAGTATATGGCCTAAGTAATTAAGCTATACATCAAAGGCTAGCAGATCTGGACAGTTGGAAACTGACCACTGCTGCAGGGAGCCCACTGAAAAAACTGTAACCAAATACACCAAATTGATAGGACCCACTGGAGGAAATAGAGCAGTGCAGAATAAGTCCTGCCAAAGAAAAATCAATTTAACCCAAGAAAGAAGACCCATGCTGAAGGTAATGAGGGAGATGTGACTGCTGCGAGTGAATCAAACATCTCTGATGAGGAATTTATGTCCTGGCAGTCCACAGCAAAACAAGATTTTGGGTTGCAGCAATCCATCACAATGGAGATAGACGACAGGATGTCAGTTTCACTTAGTCCCGAAACAATTTACAATCAAAAACAGAGATATCATCCACTCAAGCTCTCCAACATCACCCTCAGACCATGCACAGAGCACATGCTGCTCTTAAAGGGGTGTGTAGCAGTGAGTGTACAACTGCAGAATTGGGTTGCAAAACTACCCGTCCGCAAAGGAAATTATATGGCCTTATTTGGCTACAGAAACCAAAATTAAGTGAGTGGCAGTGAATAAATTGGTTTAGTCTAAAACATTGCTGGAAAAGCGCAGCAGGTCAGGCAGCATCCAAGGAGCAGGAGAATCGGCGTTTTGGGCATAAGCCCTTCTTCAGGAACGAGGAAGGTGTGCCAAACAGGCTAAGATAAAAGGTAGGGAGGAGGGACTTGGGGGAGGGGCGTTGGGAATGCGATAGGTGGAAGGAGGTTAAGGTGAGGATGATAGGCTGGAGAGGGGGTGGGGGCGGAGAAGTCAGGAAGAAGATTGCAGGTCAAGAAGGCGGTGCTGAGTCTGAGGGCCGGGACTGAGAAAAGGTGGGGGGAGGGGAAATGAGGAAGCTGGAGAAATCTGCATTCATCCCCTGTGGCTGGAGGGTTCCTAGGCGGAAGGTGAGTCGCTCTTCCTCCAGGCGTCGTGTTGCCATGGTCTGGCAATGGAGGAGGCCAATGACCTGCATGTCATTGGTGGAGTGGAAGGGGGAGTTAAAGTGTTCAGCCACGGGGCGGTTGGGTGGGTTGGTTGGTGCGGGTGTCCCAGAGGTGTTCTCTGAAACGTTTCGCAAGTAGGCGGCCTATCTCCCCAATGTATAGGAGGCCACATCGGATGCAGCGGATGCAGTAAATGATGTGTGTGGAGGTGCAGGTGAATTTCTGATGGATATTGAAGGATCCCTTGGGGCCTTGGAGGGAAGTGAGGGGGGAGGTGTGGGCGCAAGTTTTGCATTTTTTGCGGTTGCAGGGGAAGGTGCTGGGGGTGGAGTTTGGGTTGGTGGGGGGTGTGGATCTGACAAGGGAGTTGCGGAGGGAGTGGTCTTTCCAGAACGCTAATAGGGGTGGAGAGGGAAATATATCCTTGGTGGTGGGGTCCGTTTGGAGGTGGCGGAAATGATGAAGAATGATCCGTTGTATCTAGAGGTTGGTGGGGTGGTAGGTGAGGACTAGTGGGGTTCTGTCCTGGTGGCGATTGGAGGGGTGGGATTCAAGGACGGAGGCGCGGGAAGCCCCTGCAACCGCAAAAAATGCAAAACTTGTGCCCACACCTCCCCCCCTCACTTCCCTCCAAAGCCCCAAGGGATCCTTCAATATCCATCAGAAATTCACCTGCACCTCCACACACATCATTTACTGCATCCGCTGCACCTGATGTGGCCTCCTATACATTGGGGAGGCAGGCCTACTTGCGGGACGTTTCAGAGAACACCTCTGGGACACCTGCACCAACCAACCCACCCAACCGCCCCATGGCTGAACACTTTAACTCCCACAAACGAAGCAGCATTAGAACATAGTATCAACGAGCCACCACACACAGCAGCACAGAGGAACTACAAAGAACAGAGGAAAATCACCTATACAATGTATTCAAAAAGAACGGGTACCCAATGAACACAGTCCACCGATTTCTCAGCAACAAACCCAAACAAGCAGACACAATGTACCCAGCAACCCTAGCCACTTCCCTCTGCATCAAAGACATTTTGGGAATGACTGCCAAACTACTCAGACCCCTTGGCATCATGGTAGCCCACAAACCCACCAACACACTAAAGCAGCAGCTAATGAACTTAAAAGTCCCCATACAGACAACAACCAAACTAAACATCATTTACAAAATACCTTGCAAAAACTGTAACAAACACTACGTTGGATAAACAGTAGAAAACTAGCAACCAGGATACATGAACAACAACTAGCCACAAAAAGACATGACCCACTATCATGAATATCCTTACATGCACATGCGAAAGGACACTACTTTGACTGGGACAAGACATCCATCCCAGGACAAGCCAAACAGAGACATGCATGAGAATTCCTAGAAACACGGTATTCCAACCGGAACTCTATCAACAAACACATCGATTTAGATCCCATCTACCTCCCCCTGAGAAATAGAGCAGGAAATGATATTACCAAAGGAAATGACAACACCAAACCACACAAATAGCAAGCAGGACATAACACCAGCACTTCAGCAGAGGCTCACTTATGATGTTACCTAGCATGGTGATGAAATGTCTGAAAAGAAACCTTCCAACTCAGCGAGCAAACTTACATCTCAGGGGAATGTAGCACGAGCACCAAGATTCTGGTATCGAGACTGGCTGTGATGTAATGAGAGGTATATTGGATTCCAAGTGATCAATTGTGATAGGGGACTCTCTAGTCAGAGGCACAGACACGTTTCTGCGGTCAGCAATGAAAAATCAGAATGGTGTGTTTCCCTGGTGCCAGGATCAAGGATATCTCTGAGAGGTTGCAGAATGTTCTCAAGGGGGAGAGGGGCCAGCAAGAGGTCATTGTACATATTGGAACCAACGATATGGAAAAGGAAAAGGATGAGATTCTGAAGGGAGAATATAGAAAGTTAGGCAGGAATTTAAAAAGGTCCTTGAGGGTATTAATATCTGGATTACTCTCAGTGCTCCGAGCTAGTGAGTGTAAGAAAAGGAGGATAGAGTAGATGAATATGTGGCTGAGAAGCTGGTGCAGGAGAGGAGGGTTCACATTTTTAGATTATTGGAATCTCTTCTGGGGTAGAAGTGATCTGTACAAGAAGGACGGATTGCACCTGAATTGGAAGGGGACTAATATACAGGCAGGGAAATTTGCTAGAACTGCATGGGAGGATTTAAACTAGTAAGGTGGGGGGGGTGGGACCCAGGGAAATGGTGAGGAAAGAGATCAATCTGAGACTGGTACTATTGAGAAAAGGAGTGAGTCAAACAATCAGGGCAGGCAGGAACAAAGCAGGGAAGAAGGTAGGACTGATAAAATAAACTGCACTTATTTCAGTGCAAGGGGCCTAACACGGAAAGCAGATGAACTCAGGGCGTGGTTAGGAATATTGGACTGAAATATCATAACAATTGCACCCCAATGGCTCAGGGATGGACAGGACTAGCAACTTAATGTTCCAGGATACGCATGCTATAGGAAGGATATAAAGGTGGGGGAGAGGGTGTGCAAGAGAGGAGGGGGAGTGACATTTTTGATAAGGGTTAGCATTACTGCTGTACTTACGGAGGATATGCCTGGGATATGTCCAAGGAAGTTATTTGGGTGGAACTGAGAAATAAGAAAGGGATGATCACCTTACTGGAATTGTATTATAGGCCCCCCTCCCGAATAGTTAGCGGGAAATTGAGAATGAAATTTGTGAGGAGCTTTCAGTTATCTGTAAGAATATCAGGGTGGTTATTGGTAGGGGATTTTAAGACCATAAGACATAGGAGTGGAAGTAAGGCCATTCGGCCCATCGAGTCCACTCCGTCATTCAATCATGGCTGATGCGCATTTCAGCTCCACTTACCAGCGTTCTCCCCGTAGCCCTTAATTCCTCTAGACAACAAGAATCTATCAATCTCGGCCTTGAAGACATTTAGCGTCCCGGCTTCCACTGCACTCCGTGGCAATGAATTCCACAGGCCCACCACTCTCTGGCTGAAGAAATGTCTCCGCATTTCTGTTCTGAAATGACCCCCTCTAATTCTAAGGCTGTGTCCACGGGTCCTAGTCTCCTCGTTTAACTGAAACAATTTCCTAGCATCCACCTTTTCCAAGCCATGTATTATTTTGTACGTCTCTATTAAGTCTCCCCTTAATCTTCTAAACTCCAACGAATACAATCCCAGTATCCTCAGCCGTTCCTCATATGTTAGATCTGTCTTTCCAGGGATCATCCGTGTGAATCTCCGCTGGACACGTTCCAGTGCCAGTATGTCCTTCCTGAGGTGTGGGGACCAAAACTGGACACAGTACTCCAAATGGGGCCTAACCAGAGCTTTATAAAGTCTTAGTAGTACATCTCTGCTTTTATATTCCAACCCTCTTGAGATAAGAGACAACATTGCATTCGCTTTCTTAATCACGGACTCAACCTGCATGTTTACCTTTAGAGAATCCTCGACTAGCACTCCCAGATCCCTTTGTGCTTTGGCTTTATTAATTTTCTCACCATTTAGAAAGTAGTCTATGCTTTTATTCTTTTTGCCAAAGTGCAAGACCTCGCACTTGCTCACGTTAAATTCCATCAGCCATTTCCTGGACCACTCTCCCAACCTGTCTAGATCCTTCTGTATCCTCCCCACTTCCTCAGTACTACCTGCCTGTCCACCTAACTTCGTATCATCGGCAAACTTCGCTAGAATGCCCCCGGTTCCCTCATCCAAATCATTAATATATAATGCGAACAGCTGTGGCCCCAGCACCGAACCCTGCGGGACACCGCTCGTCACCGGCTGCCATTCTGAAAAAGAACCTTTTATCCCAACTCTCTGCCTTCTGTCAGACAGCCAATCCTCAATCCATCCCAGCAGCTCACCTCTAACACCATGGGCCCTCACCTTGCTCAGCAGCCTCCCGTGTGGCACCTTATCAAAGGCCTTTTGAAAGTCTAGATAGACCACATCCACTGGGTTTCCCTGGTCTAACCTACTTGTTACCTCTTCAAAAAATTCCAACAGGTTTGTCAGGCATGACCTCCCCTTACTAAATCCATGTTGACTTGTTCTAATCAGACTCTGCTCTTCCAAGAATTTAGAAACCTCATCCTTAATGATGGATTCTAGAATTTTACCAACAACCGAGGTTAAGCTGATTGGCCTATAATTTTCCATCTTTTGCCTTGATCCTTTCTTGAACAAGGGGGTTACAACAGCCATCTTCCAATCATCCGGGACCTTTCCTGACTCCAGTGACTCTTGAAAGATCTCAACCAATGCCTCTGCTATTTCCTCAGCCACCTCTCTCAGAACTCTAGGGTGTATCCCATCGGGGCCAGGAGATTTATCAATTTTAAGACTTTTTAACTTTTCTAGCACTATCTCTTTCGTAATGGCAACCATACTCAACTCAGCCCCGTGACACCCTTTAATTTTTGGGATATTACTCATGTCTTCCACTGTGAAGACTGACGCAAAGTACTTGTTAAGTTCTCCTGCTATTTCCTTATCTCCCATCACTAGGCTTCCTGCATCAGTTTGAAGTGGCCCAATGTCTACTTTTGCCTGTCGTTTGTTTCTTATGTACTGAAAGAAACTTTTACTATTATTTCTAATATTACTGGCTAGCCTACCTTCATATTTGATCCTCTCCTTTCTTATTACACTCTTTGTTATCCTCTGTTTGCTTTTGTATCCTTCCCAATCTTCTGATTTCCCACTGTTCTTAGCCACTTTATAGGATCTCTCTTTTTCTTTAATACATTTCCTGACTTCCTTTGTCAGCCAAGGTTGTCTAATCCCTCCCCGGTTAATCTTTCTTTTCTTGGGAATGAACCTCTGTACAGTGTCCTCAATTATACCTACAAACTCCTGCCATTTTTGCTCTACTGTCTTCCCGGTTAGCCTCTGCTTCCAGTCTATTTTAGTCAGTTCCTCTCTCATGCCCTCATAATTACCTTTATTCAACTGTAACACCATTATATCCGATTTTGCCTTCTCCCTTTCAAACTCCAGACTGAACTCTATCATATTATGGTCGCTACTTCCTAAGGGTTCCCTTACTTTAAGATAGAGTCTGGTTCATTGCAAAGCACTAGGTCCAGAATAGCCTGCTCTCTTGTGGGCTCCATGACAAGCTGTTCCAAAAAGCCATCCTGTAAGCATTCCATGAATTCCCTTTCTTTAGATCCACTAACAACATTATTTACCCAGTCCACCTGCATATTGAAGTCTCCCATGATCAATGTAACCTTGCCTTTCTGACATGCCTTCTCTATTTCCCGGTACATGTTGCGTCCCTGGTCCTGACCACTGTTAGGAGGTCTATACACAACTCCAATTATGTTTTTTTTGCCTTTGTGGTTCCTCAATTCCACCCACACAGACTCCACATCATCCGACGCTATGTCATTCAATACCATAGATTTAATTTTGTTCTTAACTAACAAGGCAACCCCACCCCCTCTGCCCACCTCCCTGTCTTTTCGATAAGTTGAAAAACCATGGAGGTTTAACTGCCAGTCCTGACCCCCCTGTAACCAAGTCTCTGTGATGCCTACTACATCATAATCATTCACTATTATCTGTGCCATTAGTTCATCGGCTTTGTTATGTATGCTACGAGCATTCAGGTAAAGTGCCTTAACTTTCTAAACATAGATTGGGACTTCCATAGTGTTAAGGGTTTAGACGGAGAGGAATTTAAGAGTGTACAAGAACATTTTCTGATTCAGTATGTGGATGTGCCCACAAGAGAAGGTGCAAAACTTGACCTACTCTTGGGAAATAAGATTAGGCAGGTGACTGAGGTATCAATGGGGGAGGCAGCGACCATGATTATATTAGCTTTAAAATAGTGATAGCAAAGAATAGACTGGATCTAAAAGTTGAAGGTCTGAATTGGAGGAAAACTAATTTTGACAGTATTAAGCACTTTCAAAAGCTGATTGGGGACAGATGTTCGCTGGGGACGGCTGGAAATTGGGAAGCCTTCAGAAATGAGAGAACGAGAGTCCAGAGACAGTATGTTCCTGTTAGGGTGAAAGGAAAGGCTGGTAGATGTAGGGAAGGCTGGATGACTCGAGAAATTGAGGTTTAGGTTTAGAAAAAGAAGGAAACATATGTCAGGTATAGAGAGGAGAGAGCGAATGAATCCTTAGAGTATAAAGGCAGTAGGAGTATACTTAAGAGGGAAATCGGGAGGGCAAAAAGGGGACATGAGATAGCTTTGGCAAATAAGGTTAAGGAGAATCCAAAGGGTTTTTACAAATACATTATGGACAAAAGGGCAACTAGGGAGAGAATAGGGCTCCTCAAAAATCAGCAAGGCGGTCTTTGTTTGGAGCCACAGAAAACGGGGGAAGTATTACACTTTGCATCAGTGTTTACTGTGGAGAAGGACATAGAACGTATAGAATGTGGGAAAATAGATGGTGACATCTTGACAAATGTCCGTTTTACAGAGGAGGTGCTGGATGTCTTGAAATGCTTAAAAGTGAATAAATCTCCAGGACCTGATCAGGTGTACCCTAGAACTCTGTGGGAAGCTATGGAAGTGATTACTGGGCCCTTTGCAGAATTATTTGTATCATCGATAGTCACAGGTGAGATGCTGGAAGACTGGAGCTTGGCTACCATGTTGCCACTATTTAAGAAGGGTGGTAAGGACAAGCCAGGGAACTATTTATTGTTGGAGGGAATCCTGAGGGATAGGATTTACATGTATTTGGAAAGGCAAGGACTGATTAGGAATAGTCAGCATGGTTTTTGTGCGTGGGAAATCATGTCTCACGACCTTTATTGAGTTTTTTGAAGAAGTAACAAAGAAGATTGATGAGGGCAGACCAGTAGGCGTGATCTATATGGACTTCAGTAAGACATTCGACAAGGTTCCCCATGAGAGACTGGTGAGTAAGGTTAGATCTCATGGAATACAGGGAGAACTCGCCATTTTGATTCAGAACGTTTCAAGAAGACAGAGGGTGGTGCATGGAGGGTTAGTTTCAGACTGGAAACTTGTGACCAGTCCTGTGCCACATTGATCGGTACTGGGTCCACTGCGTTTTGTCATTTATTTAAATGATTTGGATGTGAACATAGGAGGTATAGTTAGTAAATTTGCAGATGACACTAAAATTGGTGGTGTAGTGGACAGCAAAGAAGTTTACCTAAGTGAAACAGGATCTTGATCAGATGAGCCCATAGACTGAGGGGTGGCAGATGGAGTTTAATTTAAATAAATGCAAGGTGATGCATTTTGGAAAAGCAAATCAGAGCAGGCCTTATAGACTTCATGGTAAGGTCCTAGGGAGTGTTGCTGAACAAAGAGACCTTGGAGTGCAGGTTCATAGGTGTTTGAAAGTAGAGTCACAGGTAGATAGGATAGTGAAGAAGGCGTTTGGTATGCTTTCTTTTATTGGTCAGAGCTTGAGTATAGGAGTTGGGAGGTCATGTTGCAGCTGTACAGGACATTGGTGAGGCCACCTTTGGAATATTGCATGCAATTCTGGTCCCTGCAATATGAAGGTTATTGTGAAACTCGAAAGGGTTCAGAAAAGATTTACAAGGATGTTACCAGGGCTGGAGGATTTGAGCTATAGAGAGAGGTTGAATAGGCTGGGACTGTTTTCCTTGGAGTGTCGGAGGCTGAAGGGTAACCATATAGAGGTGTATAAAATCATGAGGGGCATGGACAGGGTAGACAAAGCTTTTTTCCCCATGTGGGGGAGTCCAGAACTAGAGGGCATAGGTTTAGGGTGAGAGGGGAAAGATATAAAAGGGACCCGGGGATAGCTTTTTCATGCAGAGGGTGGTGCATATATAGAATGAGCTGCCAGAGGAAGTGGTGGAGGCTGGTACAATTACAACATGGGCCAAGTGCTGGCAACTTTGACTAGATTAGGTTAGGGTATCTGGTTGGAATGGGCGAGTTGGTCCAAAGGGTCTGTTTCCGTGCTGTATATCTCTATGACTCTGACTGTAAGCCTTCTGTACAGTTGCCAGAATGTTGTCAGGACCCATAGCCTTTGCAATATCCAGTGCCTCAAACAGTTTCCTGATATCCTATGAAGTGAATCAAATTGGCTAAAGATTGGTATCCATAATGCTGGGGACTGCTGGAGGAGGCCAAGATGTATAATCCACTTCACACATGTGGCAGAATATTGCTGTGAAAGTTTCATCCTGAGCTCTTCCAATATTGAGGATGGAGATATTTGTGGAACCTCTTTCTTCAGTGAGCTGTTTAATTGTCTCCCACCATTCATGACTGGATGTGGCTGGACTGCAGAGTTTAGTTCTGATCCATTGGTTGTGGGATTACTGAGTTGTATCTATCATTGGCTGCTCATGTTGTTTGGCAATGCAAGTAGTCCTGTTTGGCGACTTCGCCAGGTTGACACCTCACCTTCAGGAATACCTGGTACTGCTCCTGGTATGCCCTCCTACACTATGCGTTGATCCCCGGCTTGATGGTAATGGTTGAGTGGCTTTGTGCCAGACCATGAGGTTACAGATTGTGCTAGAGTGCAATTCTGCTGCTGTTGATGGCCCACACTGCCTCATGGATGCCCATTCTTGACTTACTAGATCTGTTTGAAGTCTGACCCATTTTGCACGGTGATAGTGCCACTCAACAAGATTGAGGTTATTCTCAATGCGAATTCAGGACTTTGTCTCCACAAAGTCGCTCTTACTGATACTGTCATGGACAGAGATGCATTTGCAGCCAGCAGATTGGTAAGGATGAGGTCAAGTCTGTTTTCCCCCTTATTGGTTCCGTCACTACCTGCCACAGACCCAGTCTAGAGTAGACGAGCAAGATGCTGCAAGAATACAGCAAGCCAGGCAGCATCAGAAGGCGGAGAAGTAGATGTTTTGGACCTTCTCCACCTCCTGATGCTGTCTGGCTTTGCATTCCAGCTGCTGCAGTTTTTTTGTTTCTAATTAAGTTTGTACCACTGTGAAGTGAAGTCTCTTCAAAGGATGCCCACTTTAAAGAAGTTCTCTGCCTCCCTCATTCGCAGATCCAGCCTCATAACTAGTACTGCTGCCAAGCCACTCTTGGTGGTGGACCATTGAAATCCGCTACCCACAATACATTTTATACTTCTTCCATCCTCTGTGCTTTCTCCTAGTGTTGTTTAACGTGGAGCAGTACTAATTCATCAGCTGAGGGAGGACAGTATATGATAATCAGCAGGAGGTTTTCTTGCACTTGTTTAACCTGAAGCCACGAGACTTCATGGGGTCTGGAGTCAATATTGCTTCCTGAGCAACTGCTTCCTGACTGTATCCCACTGCCGCCACCTCTGCTGGGTCTGTCCTGCTTGCGAGACAGGACATATCCCGGGATGGTGATGGCGCTGTCTGGGACATAGTCATACTCACAGAATCATACCGTACAGACAATGTCAGGTTGTTGCTTTACTAGTCTGTGAGGCAGCTTTCCCAATTTTGGCCCTAGCCCCCAGATGCTCGTGAGGAGGAGTTTGCAGGGTTGACAGGGCTGTTTCTGCCATTGTCTTTTCCAGTACCTCAGCTGATACTTGGTGATCAGTCACGTTTGTACAGTTTTGGATTATTTGTTACTTTGGTTAGATCTCAACATGCAACTCTTATATCTATCATATTATTCCAGCCATTTGGTTTGTTTCCAGCACCACCTTACTTTTAAATGTTTGTAATTATCTCTTCGCCTCAATTAGTTGGACTATAGGTCATCTGTTGACACTTTACTCACTTATAAATAGAAAGAAGGAGACAACAGCTTCGCCTCACTTGGAGGTCGCCACTGATGATGTTACCTAGCCAGGTAATGAAACGTCTGGATATCAAACCTACAGCTCAGCGAGCAAACCTACACCCTAAACTTTACTCACATTATCTGACACTTTTGATCACCGCAGAGACTTATTATTCAACCTGTCTATACTCCACTCACACCATTTGTACGATCTTTTCATCTCTCTGCCTGTAAATTATGTGCCTGTGTGCTTCTCTTCACTCCACGTGACGAAGGAGCAGCACTCCAAAAGCTCAAATAAACCTAGGGTTGTGTGACTTCTGATCTGGAACTACCATCACCACAGAACCTCCAGATGGAGCCAGACCTTGCGTCCTGAAGGCAGCACACTATCCCCACAGCAGCACATTGCAGTGAGGATACCATGCCCGTGGAAGAAACTTTCTTTATGTTCCCCAAGGACTAGCCTATACCAGAGGTTCTCAGTGTCCCTAAGATGAATCCTGCACCAGAAAAGTAAGAAGATCCTGGCACGAGACAGATACCCGCCAAATAGAGCTGCTTATTAAATAGTGCATATTGTTCATTGTATCTAATGCAACTGTGTGTCATATCCATGGAAATAGTTTTGCTGCTTCAACATATATGTTATATGTAAATACTGGGGTTGTTTGATGAAAGGAAAGTTTGCAGGTTAAGTTGGTGTACATTATGTTGGGACAGTGTTCCTTTTAAGGGGTGAGTCACATGATCACTGGTGAGTGATCAGTCAGGTTTGCAGGTTTGTGCCGATTTGTCTTGTGCTGTTACAGAATGCACAGCAATTGAATAAATCTTCCTCTTGGATTGCAGTAGACAATAAGTTTGTATGTTCTTACTATACTGGAGTGTAGTAACTGACCAGCGCAGACTAACTTGTATTTCACAACTAGCCATGTCCCTAACAGAGCTGTTTCAGTGCTTTCCTTGCTGTAGGTGAGTCAATTCTTTTTTTGGTCCCTAGTTTTACTTTGAAACATCATGCCATAGCCTCACATCAGCCTCATAAGTCTTATTATCCTTTCCATGCATGTCTAAGCTGTGTTATAGGCTGATTGTTCTCTCTCTGGAACCTCTGTGTACCTCCCAAATTCTCTCCAACATTGCTGTTTGTTGACTGCTTTTAAAAATACATTCTTGAGAAGGATGTTGTGAAACTTTGAAGAGTTCAGAAAAGATTTACAAGAATGTTGCCAGGGTTGGAGGATATGAGCTATAGGGAGAGGCTGTATTGGCTGGGGCTGTTTTCCCTGGAGCGTCAGAGGCTGAGGGTGACCTTACAGAGGTTTATAAAATCATGAGGAGCATGGATAGAATAAGTAGACCAGGTCTTCTCCCTGGGGTGGGGTAGTCCAGAATTAGAGGGCATAGGTTTAGGGTGAGAGAGGAAAAATTTAAAAGAGATCTCGGGGCAATGTTTGAATGTAGAGGGTGGTGTGTGTGTGGAATGAGCTGCCAGAGGAAGTGGTGGAGGCTAGTATGATTGCAATATTTAAAAGGCACCTGGATAGGTACATGAATTGCAAGGGTTTGGAGGGATATGGGCCAAGTGTTAGCAAATAGGACTAGATTAGGTTAGGATGTCTGGTCAGCATGGATGAGTTGGATTGAAGGGTCTGTTTCCGTGCTGTACATCTCTCTGACTTTGTGGGTATCGCTAGATTGCCCAACATTCATTCCCTATCCTGTTTACCCTGGAGGAAATGTTCATGAACTGCCTCCTTAAGTCCATTTGCTCAAGGAAGGCCTGTGATGGCATTAGGGAGGAGGTTCTCAGATTTTGGCTGACAGGCCCTGAAGGAAAAGCGTTTTATATTTCCAAGTCTGGATGATGAGTGGTCTGGAGGGGAACTTACAGGTCGTGGTGTTGGGTGGTGTTCTCGTATATCTGCTTCTCTTGTCTTACCAGTTGGTTGTAATTGTTGGTTTATACAGGACATAGAACACATATCTACCAGCACACGGAGAGGCAAGGAAACACCCAAAGGAATTCAAGCTTTAACATTGGCAGATTCTGTCAAAGGAGCCTTGGTGAATTTATGCAATGCGTCTTGTAGATAGCACACAATGATGCTCAGTGTTGGTAGTGGTGTGGCTGAATATTTGTTGATGTGGTGCCAATCAAGTAGGCTGCTTTGTCATATTGCTGAGCTTCTTGAGTGTCATTGGAGCTTCATTCATCTAGGCAACTAAGGAGTATTCCATCACACTTGTGACTCATATCTTGTAGACTATGGGCAAGCTTTGGGGAATTAGGAGGTGAGTTGCTCACTGCAAGCTTCCTAGCCTCTGACCTGCTCTTCCAACCACAAATCTTAAATGGCTAGTCCAGTTCAGTTTCTAGTCAGTGGTAACTCCCAGGATACTATCCAAAAGAACTGAGGATGCTGTAAATCAGAAATAAAAATGGAAATTGCTGGAAAAGCTCAGCAGGTCTGGCAGAAATCAGAGTTAACATTTTGAGTCGAGTGATCCTTCTAGGCAGATGTCCTAAATTAATTTGCCAGCATTTGGCTCATATCCCTGTAAACCATTCCTATTTGTACACCCATTTTAAATGTTATTATTGTACCAGCCTCCAACACTTCCTCAGCTAGCTCGTTCCTTACACACACCACCCTCTGTGTGAAAAAGTTGCTTCTTAGGTCCCTGTTAAATTATTCCCCTCTCACCTTAAACCTATGCCGTCTAGTTTTGGACTGCCCGACCCTGGGGAAAAGACCTTGTTTATTTATCCTATCCATGCCCCTCATGATTTCATGAATAAGGTCATCCGTCAGCCTCTGATGGTCCAGGGAAAATTAGAATCTTTCTTGCTAGAAGCTTGTGAAGCTTGAGTTGTTGCTTGTAGAGAAGAGGAGGCTCTCTTTTTACATAGTGGGTAGCTATGATCTGATATATCTACTTATTTTGTTTGTGGAGGTGGATTTAGTCTCTTAGAAGACAATTAGATTAAGTATATGGGGGTGGGGGGAGAAAAACCAGCAGACAATAGCAAAAGGTTTGTTGGTTACATAAGTGAATCAGATTTGCAGATAGTTGATTCAGTGAGGCGAATTGCAAATTTTGTGCCGTAATCAGTTTTTAATTCTGATTAGATTACTTACAGTGTGGAAACAGGCCCTTTGGTCCAACAAGTCCACACTGACCTGCCGAAGCGCAACCCAACCAGACCCATTCCCCTACATTTACCCCTTCACCTAACACTATGGGCAATTTAGCGTGGCCAATTCACCTATCTGCATATTTTTGGATTGTGGGAGGAAACCGGAGCACCCAGAGAAAACCCACACAGACACTGGGAGAATGTGCAAACTCCACACAGAGAGTCGCCTGAGGCAGGAATTGAACCCGGGTCTCTGGCGCTGTGAGGCAGCAGTGCTAGCCACCATGCTACCATGCCGCCCAATTTTATCTAACCATTGCTCTCTATCTTGTCTTCTAACCAGTGGAGGAATCCTTTTGCTAATTGCTCCCCAATTCCAGATGTTGGGAACGTAATCAAGACTCTGCTGAGCCATAGTATGATTTATAATTATGAAAGAATTGTGAACTGTTACATGGTTTGATTGAAGTTGTTGGAAATGTCTGCCTTGGAGAAGAAATTATTGAGAGGATATACTCAATAGATCAGGCAGCATCTGTGGAGAGAAGCAATTTTATTTCATTCGTTCACGGGATCTCCGTGTCGCTGGCTAGGCCATCATTTATTCTCCATTATTAATTTACCTTAAGAAGATAGAGATTCACTGCATCTCCACTTCAGTAGCAGTTTGACAGAAATGTTTGGTTTGCTAGGACTGATTCACAGCACTTTTTAAACCCATGACAACTGCCATCTGCAAGGACAACATTTTCATTTAAGAAGGAGTTGGATAGAGCTCTCAAAGATAGTGGAATCAAGGGTTATGGAGATAAGGCAGGAACAGGATACTGATTAGGAATGATCAGCCATGATTATATTGAATGGTGTGCAGGCTCGAAGGGCTGAATGGCCTACTCCTGCACCTATTGTCTATTGTCTAACACCAGCAGATACGTTAGCACACCACCACCTGCAGGTTCCCCCCCCCCCCCCAAACCACTCACCATCCAAGTTTGGAAGTATAGTGAAGTTCCTTCAGTGTCACTGGGTCAAAATCCTAGAATTCCCTCCCAAACAGCATTGTGGGTCAACCTGCAGCACTTGGACAGCAGCAATTCAAAAAGACAGCTCACTACCACCTCCTTAAGGACATCTAGGGACAGGCAATAAATGCTGGCCAGCTAGAGACACCCATATCCCACAAATGAATTTTAAAAAAGGTCTATTTAAAACATTGGAGCAGGAGGAGCCCATTCAGTCCTTTGAACCTTCTCCGCCATTCATCACAATCATGGCTGATCTCCACCTCAACAGCCTAATTCTGCATTCTCCCATAACCTTTGGTCCCATTCACCCCAAGTGCTATATCTAGCCGCTCTCTTGAGTATATTGTGTTTTGGCATCAACTACTTCCTGTGGTAATGATTTCCACAGGTTCACCACTTTTTGGTTGAAGAAATGTCTCCTCATCTTCATCCTAAATGGACCATCCCGAATCCTCAGACTGTGACCCCTGGTTCTGGACACACCCACCATTGGGAACGTCCTCCCTGCATCTATTCTGTCTAGTCCTGTTAGAATTTTAAAGGTCTCCAAGAGATTCCCTCCTCACCCGTCTGAACTCCAGCGAAAACAATACTAATCTAGTCAACCTCTCTTCATATGTTAGTCCCGCCATCCCTAGAATCAGCTTGGTAAACCTTTCTTCCAATCCCTCAAGAGCAAGAGAATCCTTCCTCAGAAACGGAGACTAAAACTGCACACAGTATTCTAGGTGTGGCCTCCTCCAAGCCCTGTATAACTGCAACAACACATCCCTGCTCCTGTACTCGAAACGTCTTGCAATGAAAGCCAACAAACCATTTGCTGCCTTTACCACCTGCTGCATCTGCATGCTTACCTTCAGTCACAGATGGACAAAGACACTCAGGTCCCACTGCACACTCTCCTCTCCACCTACAGCCAATCAGGTGGTAATCTGCTGCCTTGTTTTTTCTTCTAAAGTGAATAATCTTGCATTACCCAAATTATGCAGCATCTGCCATTGATTTGCCCACTCACCCAACCTGTCCAGATCATGCTAAAGCATCTCTGCATTCTTAGAACTTAGAACATAGAAAAGTACAGCACAGAACAAGCCCTTTGGCCCACAATTTTGTGCCGAGGTTTAATCCTAATGTAAAATATAACCTACGCACCCTTCAACTCACTGCTATCCATGTGCACGTCCAGCAGTTGCTTAAATGTCCCTAATGACTCTGCTTCCACCACTACAGCTGGCAACATATTGCATACATTCACAACTCTCTGCATAAAGAACCTTCCTCTGACATCTCCTTTATACTTTCCTCCTAATATCTTCAAACTATGGCTCCTCGTACCAGTCAATCCTGCCCTGGAGAAAAGTCTCTGGCTATTGACTCTATCTATCCCACTCATTATCTTGTCTGGTCTCATCTCTTCCTCCTTCTGTCCAGAGAGAAAAGTCCGAGCTTATTCAACCTTTCTTCATAAGGCAAGCCCTCCAGTCCAGGCAGCATCCTTCTTCACTTCTTTGCACCCTCTCAAAAGCCTCTGTATCTTTCCTATAGTAGGGCGACCAGAACTGGACACAGTATTCCAAGTGTGGTCTCTCCAGGGACTTGTAGAGCTGTAGCAAAACCTCGCGGCTCTTAAATTCGATTCCCCGTTAATGAAAGCCAAAACACCATATGCTTTCTTAACAACCCTATCCACTTGGGTGGCAACTTTGGGGGATCTATGTACTTGCCCTCTGTTCCTCCACACTGCCAAGAATCCTGTCTTTAATTCTATATTCAGCATTTAATTTCGACCTTCCAAAATGCATCACTTTGCATTTATCCAGGTTGAACTCCATCTGCCATTTCTCAGCCCAGCTCTGCATCCTGTCTATATTGCGCTGCAGCCTGCAACAGCCCTCTATACAATCGACGGTACCTCCAACCTATGTGTCATCTGCAAATTTACTAACCCACCCCTCAACCTCCTCATCCAAGTCATTTATTAAAAACTACAAAGAGCAGAAGCCCAAGAACAGAGCCCTGCGGGACCCCACTCAACACTGACCTCCAGGCAGAATACTTTCCATCTACAACCACTCTCTGCCTTCTATCAGCCAGCCAATTCTGAATCCAGATAGCCAAATCTCCCTGTATCCCATACTTCCTGACTTTATGAATTCTTGTCACAGTTCACCCTCCCATCCAACTTCGTATCATCTATAAACTTTGAGATGTTACACACTGTTCTGTCATCCAAATTGTTAATATATTGTGAATAGCTGGGGTCCTAGCACTGATCTCTGTGGCGCCTCACTAGTTACTACCTTCCAATTTGAATAGGACCCATTAATTCCTTCTCTTTGTTTCCTCTCTGCCAACCAGATTTCTATCAATCTCAATACACTTTCCCCTAATCCCATGCGCTTTAATCTTGCACAGTAATCTCTTAAGTGGGACTTTATTAAATGTTTTCTGAAAGTCCAAATATACGACATTGACTGGCTCCCACTTGTCAACTCTACTAGTTACATCTTCATAGAATTCCAATAGATTTGTCAAGCATGATTTCCACTTCATAAATCATGCTGACCCTATCTAATTCTGCCACTGCTTTCTAAATGCTACACTATAGAGTTCTTGATTATGGATTTGAGAATTTTCCCCACTTCAGATGTTAGACTTAATGGTCTATAATTCCCAGGTTTCTGTCTACCTCCCTTTCTGAATATTGAAGGAACATTAGCTACCCTCCAATCTGAAGGGACTCTTCCAGAGTCTATAGAATCCTGAAAGATGACCACCAATACATCCAGTATTTCAAGAGTCACTTTCTTAAGTACTCTGGGATGTAGATTATCAGGCCCTGGAGAGTTATCTGCCTTCAATCCCCTCAATTTTCCCAGCACCATTTTCTCTACTAATATTGATCTCCCTCAGTTCTCCCTCTCACCAAATCTTGCATTCTCCAACATGTGTGTCCTGTTTGTGAAGACAGAACCAAAATATGTATCCAGTTGCTCAGCCATTTCTTTGTCCCGTATTGTACATTCCTCCATTTCTGACTGTAAGGGACCTACATTTGTCATCACTAATCTCTTTCTCTTCATGTAGGCATTAAAGATTGAACGACATTGCTATGGGTCTGGGATCACATGTAGGCCAGACAGGTGACCTGATAGGTTTTTATCACAATGTTTTGGTGATAAGCATTACCGAGCTTAGCTTTTAATTCAAGATTTATTAATTGATTTTGAATTCCATTTGTTGCAGTGCTGTGGCTGGTACCTGTGTCCCAGAGCATTAACTTGGACCTCTGATTGCTAAACTGAGTTGCCACCTCCCGATAATGGAGGTCAATTTATGGAGGCACAGGAGATGCCTCCTGCTGGCTGAAATATTTTCAGTATATTTCTTTTATTTCATATATCCAGCATTCCCAGTATTTTGCTCTTTCATTAAGGCTGAGAGGAGACTGGGAAGAACGGTTTACATTGGAAGAACGATTGAGAACAAACAGTCACTGATTCAAAGTAATTGGCAAATGAGGCAATGGCAACATGAGTTAATACTCTTTATGCAGCGAGTGATTAAGAGATTGTGATGGAAGCTGATACATTTGAGGACTTCACGAAGGAATTGGGTTATTATCTGAAGGGGGAAAACTTGCAGGACTGAGGGAAAAGATAGAACTGTGGAACAAGTGAATAGCTCATTCAGAGTTGTAACACAGGCATAACATGCAATTTGAATCTATTTAGGGGGAGTGTAATAGATTGATACCTAAACTGTGAAAGTTGTCTTCTGAGGAAAAATTGGATAGGCTGGGCTTGTTTCCATTGCAGTTTATAAGAATGAGCGGTGATTAATTAAAGTTTGTTGAGATCCTGAATAGCCCAAACAAGATGGATGTGGAAAGAATAAGTGAGTAAGTGAGTGCAGGGCAAGGGCTCACTTTAAAAGTTTAGGATTGCCCTTTTTAGGATAGAGGTGAGGAAAAGGATTTCCTCTCAGAAGTAAAATAGAAACAAGAACCGCAGATGCTGAAAATCTGACACACAAATAGAAATTGCTGGGGAAACTCAGCAGGTCTGACGGCAGCTGTGGGGAGAGCTAACTTTTGAGTCCATTAACCCTTCCTGAGAACCAACAGACCTGCTAAGTTTCTCCAGAGATTTCTGTTTGTGTTTTCTCTGAGGTTGTGCAACTTTGGAACTCTGCCTCAAAAGGCAGTGAAGCAGGGTTGTTGAATTTATTTAGGTCAGAGAGATGGATGTTTGTTAGGCAAAGAAATTGAATGTTATCTGAATAGTTGGAAATGTGAAATTCGAAACATAAATCAGCTATAATCGTACTGAGCGGTGCAACAGGCTCTAGGCTCTGAATGGACACTGCTACTCCTAATTCATATTTTCCTATGATTAGCCTCCTTCTGAAACGTAACAGTTCTGAGATTCTTTATCTCATTTTCAATTAATTTGGCTTTGTTCCATGTTTCCCTTAATGAAATAATTTGCATTAAATTTCAGATATGGTTAAGTCCAGAGAAACAAAGGAAATTGTGTCTATGTAAGAGTAAATTGTGAAGTTGTTTGCCACAAAAGCACAATGAAAAGTCACAGCCAAGGCAACTGTAATTTTCCAATAGATGCAGACAGCATGTCATTAAATTTACACTATGAAATATCAAAATGAAATAAATATGGTGAATCCAGAATATGATGTCAAGGTAAGTCAGGCCAGTTAGAGCAGTTGACATTAACTTAAATTAATGGAAAGTAAATTTAAAATAAATATTAGACATTTTTAATTCAAAAAATGATAAATAGCTAAAACAAGTCAAAGACATTAGGAGCACTCAAAAAGCAGCTGATTGTTATGTCTTATTGTATTTCAAAAGTCTCAAACTGCTTCACTTAAAATAACTCAATGGAATGAGCAATGATGAACCAAGCAGTCTTTTATGGTCCTTGATTTTACAGACGTTTTGACTTACAGGAGCGCATTTACTGGCAGAAGAAAGTAGAGCACATACAGAACCTTGAGCAAGGAGATACAAATAAATGCGAACTAGAACAGGTTCTGAAAGAAATTCATTGTGAATATGAACAGCTCGCTAAAAAGAATAAAGAGGATATGGAGAAATATAAGCAGAAGGTAAGTTTGGAAAATAGTCTCATACTCTACATTTTTAGAAAACTGTATGACTACACTCCAGTTAATGGCTGTCTTTATGAATGAATGAAATATAATTAGTCTTCTGCAATTAGACATATGGGCAGAATTTTACAGCTCCTTTGCAGGAGTGGTTAAATAAAATTCTTACACCTCTCTGCCCAGACTGTTACAGTAGTACAGGGCCTCTGAAAGCCCACCACCCTCAATGTATTCAAGGTCATTAAGTGTCTAATTATTGAAGAAAGGCTTTCGGAGATCAGGGAATGGGTGTTAGTCTAGCAGATCACACTGCTCAGGCTTAGGTGAGGGGAGGAAATGCCTTCATTGTTTCCTTTTAATTACCTTCCTTTGTAGATTGGGGGCACTGTCCTCCATCTCCCTCAAGGTCTGCCTTTGGGTAACATTGACGCCACGCAAGTGCTGGATAATTACCGTCTCCAACAAGATAGAATCTAACAGTCGGCTCTTGACGTTCAGCGGCATTTCCATCACTATCTCATCCTTAAATATACACAAGAACTCCACCCTAACAGTTGTCTGTAGCAAGGACTTCTAAAAAAGAAATTTCTCCTCATCTCAGTCTTAAACTGGTGCCCCTTTATTCTGAAAATACGTTCCCTCATTCAAAGCCTTTCCATTAGAGGAAACATCTCTGTCAAGACTCTTAAGAATTCTCTGTTTAAATAAGATCACCTCTCGTTCTTCTGAACTCCAGTGAGTAAAGTCCCAACCTGTTCACCCTTTGCTGATAAGGCATTTGTATCAGGAATTATCCTGATGAAACTTCTCTGAACTGCCTCCAATGAAATGATTGCTTTCCTTAAATGAGGAGAGCAAAACTGCTTACAGCACTGCAGGTATGGTCTCCCCAGTACTTGAACAGTTGCAGTAAGCATTCCCTACTCATACACCAACCTATGAAATAAAGAAGGTAAAAACAATGACTGCAGATGCTGGAAACCAGATTCTGGATTGAAGTGGTGCTGGAAAAGCACAGCAGTTCAGGCAGCATCCGAGAAGCAAGAAAATTGACATTTCGGGCAAAAACCCTTCATAGCTCTATTCCTGATGAAGGGCTTTTGCCCGAAACGTCGATTTTCCTGATAATTGAAATAAAGGCCAAAATTCCATTTGCCTTCCTGACTGACTGCTGCACCAGTGTGCTAGTTTTCTGTGTTCCATGCACAACCCACCCCCCCGCCCCCCACAATTTCCTTTATATTGCAGTTTTCCACGGTTTCTCTCTATTTAAATAATATCCTGTTCTTTTATTCTCCCTTCCATTCCTCATTGACCGGTATTTGAGTGGTCTTCATTTCCTTATCGATACTTCATCTTTCAATGTATCGTTTCCAATTTCGTTCTGAATAGATTCTTTGGTGTAACTTTGAATTCCAAATGTGTTTGATGCATTTCTACTAAAGAAGATTATCTAAACATATCAGCCTCATTCTTTTTACTTGCACCCATTTTCAAAAGTTGCACCTAAGAACTACATTTCCAAATAATTTCTTCCCTTTTCTTCCAGTCTAATTCTGTAGGCCTTACTTCCAGTTAAAACACAGTCTTGAAATAATCCAGGGTATTCCTCATGCAATATTTCAGTTTCTTTTACCTCTACTGGTTGTTCCATCAACCTTAGTGAGGTCAGTATTTTTGAACCTGTGAAGTTATTTTCCAAAATAAAACCCAATTCCTTCTGTAGGTATTTGTTTTACTTTTCCCACCACAGCTTCTCAATTTAAAATGGAAGCATGTTAACTTATTTAAATCATTTTACTTGTTCCATCCTTTCTTCTTTATTACTTTGGTGTCCCTGTGTCTATTCTCTAAGTCCAGTACATCTTCCATGTACAAATTGTCTATTTTCTTGTGAGATAGCATAGGTATCTGCCAGAACTGTTGCTTCTCCAATCTTTTAATAAAGTTTAAACGTGCAGAAATGGGATTCCTGAATTCTTTCATGATTATAATTTCTCTCACATTCTCAACATTTTTCTGTAGGTTTAGTGATTTAAACCAGTGATTCCATAGCATTTCTTTCTCCCTCTACAGATGTCTGGTTAGTTTCTTTCTTTTCCTTAATTTAAACTGATAAACTTCAGGGACATAATCGTAAGCATTGAATATTGTCTTTGACTGCTTTTTACTCTGCAGATTGCTCTTGTGCCAAATTAGGGTGGACAGTTATAACTGTATGACTGTCTTTACCAAAGAGGGAGATGCTACTTAGGCCATTGTGATAAAGGAGGAAACGCTACCATTAAAAGTGTTCAAATTTGATGGGTAAGAAGTGTTGCATAGAGAGTTAATACTTAATACTTAAAGCTGACGGGTACATGACTAGATGAAATGCACCCATAGCTATTGAAGGGAGTGAGAGTGGAATTTTCTGTGCACACTCTTTCAATCTTCTGTTAACTCAGAGAGGTCCCAAAAGACTGGAGAATTGCAAACATTACAACCTTATTCGACAATTACAGGCCAGTCAATTTAATTTCAGTGGTGGGAAAGCTTATAGAAACAATCCATCAGGAAATAGTAGGAATAATGGAAATAGATGGATTAATTAGGAAGAATCAGCATGGATACCTGTAGGGGAAATCATGCTTGACTAGCATGCTGGAGGAAGTAACAGGAAGTAATAGTGCCACACACAACAAACTTCTAAGAAAAATTATAGGCCATGGAATAAAAGGGACAGTTTCAATGTGGATACAAAATTAGCTGAGTGGCAGTAAACAGAGAGAATGGTCGAGTGATATTTTTTCAGCTAGAGGAAAGCTTGGAGTGCAGTTGCCCAGGGAACATTGCTTTTCCTGATAAATATCAATGATCTATATTTTGGTATATGTAGGGACAAATTTAAAGTTGCAGATAACTTGAAAATCAGAAGAATTGCAAACTTTAAGGAGCATATAACCCTTCTATTAAAAAGGGAGCTGAGAGAAACCTGGGAATTATAGACCAGTCAGCCTGTTGCTGGTGGTGGAATAAATGTCAGATAGAAAGCAAAAACAGAAATTGCTGGAAAATCTCAATGAGTCTGGCAGCATCTGTGGATGGAAGTCAGAGTTAACATTTCGGGTCCAGTGACCTTTCTTCGGAACTGTTAGATAGGAATGCTGGATAGAGTCCATTATAAATGATTTAATAACAGAATACTTGGAAAACAGTGGCAGGATCGGTCAAAGTCAGCATAGATTTACAAAAGGAAAATCCTACTTGACAAATTTACTGGAATTCAAGTATTTACCTAATAGAGTTAATGAGAAGGAGTTTGTGAACGTGGTTTATTTGGATTTTCAGAAGGCTTTCAAATGTGTACTGGGGTACTGGGCTAATGGCCGGATACTTGGTAGTGTGGATGAACAGAGGGATCTTGGTGTCCATGTACACAGATCTCTGAAAGTTGCCACCCAGGTAAATAGTGATGTGAAGAAGGCATATGGCGTACTGGCTTTTATTGGTAGAGGAATTGAGTTCCGGCGTCCTGAGATCATGTTGCAGTTGTATAAGACTCTGGTGCGGCCGCATCTGGAGTATTGTGTACAGTTTTGGTCGCCATACTATAGGAAGGATGTGGAGGCACTGGAACGGGTGCAGAGGAGGTTTACCAGGATGTTGCCTGGTATGGTAGGAAGATCGTATGAGGAAAGGCTGAGGCACTTGGGGCTGTTTTCATTGGAGAAAAGAAGGTTTAGGGGTGACTTGATAGAGGTGTACAAGATGATTAGGGGTTTAGATAGGGTTGACCATGAGAACCTTTTTCCACGTATGGAGTCAGCTATTACAAGGGGGCATAGCTTTAAATTAAGGGGTGGTAGGTATAGGACAGATGTTAGGGGTAGGTTCTTTCCTCAGCGAGTCGTGAGTTCATGGAATGCCCTGCCAGTAGCAGTGGTGGACTCTCCCTCTTTATGGGCATTTAAACGGGCATTGGATAGGCATATGGAGGATAGTGGGCGTGTGTAGGTTAGGTGGGCTTGGATCGGCGCAACATCGAGGGCCAAAGGGCCTGTACTGCGCTGTATTTTTCTATGTTCGATGTTCTAAAGCATTTGGAATGGAGGGTAGTGCATTGAGATGTTTAGAAAACTGGTTGTCAGGCAAGAAAGAAAGAATAGGAAAAAAGGGCAGGCAGTGACAATGTATTGATTTAGACGAGGGAACTGAATGTGATACTTGCAAACATGCGGGTGACACAAAGCTGGGTGGGAGGGTGAGCTAGAGGAGGATGTAAAGTTGCTTCACTGTGATTTGGACAAGCTAAGTGTTTGGGCAAATGCATGGCAGATGCCGTATAATGTGGATAAATGTGAGATTCTCCACTTTCAGATCAAAAACAGGAAGGCAGATTATTACCTGCGTGGCTATAAACTGAGAAAGGGAAATGTGCATGAAACCTGGATGTACTTGTACATTAATTGCTGAAGGTAAGCATGCAGGTACGAGAAGGCAGTCAAGAAGGCAAATGGTACAAGGCCTTGGTGAGACCATGTTGGAATACAGTAGAAACTTGATTATCCGAATACCAATTATCTGAAAATCGGATTATCGAACGGAATCTGACAGTCCCATGAAACTGTTACAACAAAGTGGCATAACTGATAATGGTGTCGCACGTGCGTCTTTTGTTAGCAGCACAGGGTACTGAGGGTTACCTGCACTGAAGATCTGCAAATGTTGCATAAAAGAGGTGTTAATGACACTGCTGCAACAATCTCAGTCAATTGTAGCAGTGTTAACACCATTTTAACCAACAATGGTGCAATGATCATGTCTTTAGTTTAACTGAGGAATACAGGGAGGTATTTGTACAAAACATGATGTGCAAGTGTTCCAGCAAATAGGTATTAAAGACATTGATACAACAATCTTAGTCAGTCAA